>NW_024746517.1:0-17059 GCF_018991925.1 Homarus americanus | reverse complement strand
AATGCTACGAGGTATTTCCAGTATATTGTTTGTTTACTTGTGGACAAAGAAGTTGACTCCATACCCGTGTGAGGGGGCATACTGCAGTGTGAGGCATACTTTATATTTATTGTTATTCACATCTTCATGAAAGGCATTCAAGCACATTACAGTGTCTGTCACAAAAAGGTTCTATCTTCACACAGTCGAGGACGTAGTGCTAGAGTTTGTGGCCATATGTCTGGCCACATACCTAACATTAAGTCTTGTTCACATCTGCCTGAGGGACATACTGCCAGAGGTACTTATATCCTAACCTTAGTCTAGCGATTACAACATCTAGTGATCTTGTTACTTGCTCCATATACATGTTTCACTTGATACATCTCACCATGGTAAACAATGGATTGACTAGTTCCTGTTTCCAATTGTCTACTGTCTTCTAATTAATCAGCAAGTTATTTCCTGATTACAGTTTTAAGGGTTCCTATTGGTGACAGCTTAAGTTTAGGGTGTCAAGTGCACGTAGTGTAGATAAGGCGTCAGTGATGATGATACGGTCAGCGGTATTGTCTTAAGTCTTGTGGCCCCGAGTCTGGCAACTAATTCAATTTCTTCCATTGATTTTAACTCCTATATTGTCATTAGGTTGAGTCACACTGAGAGCCCTTTCTGCCTTCTCACACACGTCTGTAGAGAGCCATCAGTGTAGATGGTCTATGTGATGTAATTTTCAATAGGTAGGTTTGAGTATGTGTTCAAGAGCTCTCACTGGCGGTGTGTTGGAGAGAAGGACTGTGTATTATTAGTCGCTTGGCCTGGTATGTGGGTGACAGGTAAGTGCTGTTATGTCTCAAACTTTGTAATGTTTCTTTACTCTGAATATCCTCATATGTGTAGCTGTAAATTGTATCCATTTAGATTCACCAGTTATATGACCGCCGGGGGGGAGGTGTTACTTGTCAGGCCGTCATGGTGGATATGTAGATTATTTTAATATTTTTTTTAGCTTAGTATTTCAAATTGTCTTATGTTTTTTTCCTCAAAGTAAATCCAAATATAATGTAGATTTCTCACGAATTCTTCCGATGACGTCACTGAATGTTGGAAAGTTTAAAAGCTATTATTTTTAACTGAGACAAGATTAACTTGTTATTGTTGTTTGTAAAATATTAAAACCGTGTTGTGTTGTGTTGTGCTGTGTTGTGTTGTGTTGTGTTGTGTTGTGTTGTGGTCTTTAGCCCACCTTCAGCAGTACCTTGGGTGGCGTATTATTTTCTGCATGATATTATCAAAGGTAGGGTTTACATAACTGTTTCTTTATGTAGCTTCACTTGGTACACTTTCCTTGGTGTATTTCTCTAGAAATCTCTTCAGAGATTTATTTTCCACCTTCCATAAAGGAATACAGCATCGATGAACGCCTGCAGAAGTCCATTGAAAACCAAGCTTGTCGACTGGAAGCTGCTGTGTATGTTGAGAGAAGGCATGTCTTCTTTCCACAATCTTTTCGAGAAGCATTTGTTTTATGTTTAGATGTGATGTCTCTAACTGCTGAGAAACAAAGTACTTCTTCTCATATTTTTTTTCGATTTTTCATGCGCCAGGCGTATTGAGCCAGGAATAGGTATATATTGTAAAAAAATAAAATAATAAGTCTTTCCTCCATACAGTCGTACTAATTGCAGGAAACTATTTTTTTCGTTCCTTTTTAATTACAAACAAAAGACTTAAATAAGGCATTATGGGCGTAATTCAATGAAATGGCTGTATTTCACTCTGATGAGAGGATTGGGACTCAGGCACAGAGCTCGGTGAAGTTGAATGTGAGTCGAGCATTCGTGAGGAAGTTGATGCCAAGAATTACACCATAGTTGTTATCATTAGCGACGTAAAAAGGTGCCCAGTTAGTGTTACCCATGTAGGTGATGGGGACAGGGGACACGTATCCGAGCACCTTATCCTGCCCCGTTACCGTGTTGCACTCGCGGACACACTCTGATGGTCGGTAGTGGAGGTGCAGCTGTTGCACGTATTCGGGTGTTATGTAACAGTAGGTACAGCCTGTGTCCAGCAGGCATGAAACAGTCTGGTTTCGGATTTTACATGTGGCTGCTAAAGGGGTTATGGGCTTGAGAAGGTGTTTGGAGGGTGCCAGTAGGGTAAGCGTGGGGTTTTTGGTAGACAGGTCCAAGACGGACTGACTTAACACGTCCATTCCCAACACAAATGGCGCGCCTTTCCTCGCCACAATCAAAGAAGGCCGGAGTTTATATGCACCGAGCTGTACCTTCATTTCCAGCCGACCATAAACTCCATTTTTCGTTGGCCCACTACCGGTATCGACCGAAAACTTTTCACGGTCCACTATATAGTCCTGAAGTCCAGCAGAGATGACAAAATCTAACGGTATAACTGATACATTGGAACCACTGTCGAGGCAGAAGGTGGCTTTCAGGCGACGCTTTGTTTGGTTCTGTTCATCTACATCGTAAAGGTATCCCGAAACCAACAACTCCCGAGGACACCGACTGTAGGTGACAGACACTGGATATGAGGTCTTTTCCATTTTTGTTAAATATAGTAAATTGTTTTCAAGATCACCGAGACATTGAATTAGAATTCGGGGCTAAATGTAAAAAAATACCCCCATGTACTTAGGTTGGAATTTTCAATAGTGTTGTAAGAGACAAGAAGGTGAAGATGGTAACGGGGTGGTGGTGCCATGCTACTGCTCGGCCTTCCTCGGCGCCTACTGCACCGTAGAAACTCTTGAGTTAGACACTTAGGAGTTGTACTGTGTGCCGGAGCCCCACAAGGTGAAGGACGAGCTGCAGCTCACCTCACCGCAGGAACTGTAATCCGTAATTCAGTTGGTCGAGGAGGAGACCGTGACCACACTCTCCAGCCCACCGGACCTCGCACTAACCTAACCAGCCCACCGGACCTCTCACTAACCTAACCAGCCCACCGGACCCCTCACTAACCTAACCAGCCCACCGGACCTCTCACTAACCTAACCAGCCCACCAGACCTCTCACTAACCTAACCAGCCCACCGGACCTCTCACTAACCTAACCAGCCCACCGGACCTCTCACTAACCTAACCAGCCCACCGGACCTCTCACTAACCTAACCAGCCCACCGGACCTCTCACTAACCTAACCAGCCCACCGGACCTCTCACTAACCTAACCAGCCCACCGGATCTCTCACTAACCTAACCAGCCCACCGGACCTCTCACTAACCTAACCAAGCCCACCGGACCTCTCACTAACCTAACCAACCCACCGGACCTCTCACTAACCTAACCAGCCCACCGGACCTCTCACCCTAACCAGCCCACCGGACCTCTCACTAACCTAACCAGCCCACCGGACCTCTCACCCTAACCAGCCCACCGGATCTCTCTCTCACTAGTGACAAAATGTTGTTGTGATAATGAAATATAGGAATAGTGACAAAGCTGTGTAATAAGTGAAAGTAGTGTGAACATCACCCCACATATTTTAAGAATCAGCCTTACCTTACCTTACCTTACCTTACCTTACCTTACCTTACCTTACCTTACCTTACCTTACCTTACCTTACCTTACCTTACCTTACCACTGTTATAGCTTCCGTTTACCTGTAATCACTGATCAAGAGTCGTATTAGAGGTCAACTCGTAGTAACATTCATAACTGTTTATAAGTTATGTTTTCAAAGTCTTTTGTCCATTTATTAAGAAAATAAACTATCGCACAATAACTGGAATATCACCGTAATTAACGCTATGAGCCTCGTTGAACACAGTATTAAGTGAGAGAGAGACTACTCACGGCTCATAGGAAAGTTACCATGATTGATGTAATTATATAAACCATCTCACATACCAGCCTAAGATAAAGGCATAACACTTATCTGGGGATGTTGTGGTTAACAGACGTATTTAAAGATAGGAATAAGAATGATTGTAATACTTATACCTGAGAGCTGCTTTAATGGTGATGACTCGCGGTGTCTTGTGTCCACGATACGAGTACAGTGTAATGGGGTGATCATCTGTCTGTCTGTGTCCTTTGGTGTTGTTGGGGTAAATCCTTCCCCAAATAGTACCAGAAAAACAGTAAACAAGGGAAGCAAATAAGGAGTAACGGAGAGAAGAAAAACAAAAACAGAAAAATAACAGGTGGCTGGGTGATGAGGGTGGAGAGGTGGATGATGGGATGGAGGGGAAGAGGTGGATGATGGGGTGGAAGGAGACGGGTGGATGGTGAGAGTGGAATCTCTTAGCTGAGGGCTTGAAGAGTTCACCTATAACCTTCAGCTAAAACTTTCAGCTAAATCCTGCAGCTAAAAGATTCAGCTAAAGCTTTCAGGAAAAACGTCCATCCCAGTCCAGAGAGTTTATTCAATGTTGCCTCAAGGCATCACCTGAGTGAACCTTACCTGGACGAACCTTAACTCTCTCTCTCTCTCTCTCTCTCTCATTTATTCCAAAGTGTACAAGAACCCAAGCTATTTATTTTCATCTATTTAAATCAAGGAATCAGATAGGACCAGCCATAAGGTTAATAGCAAAGCCTTACAGGGGGCCAGATGATAGTGGGAGAGTTTACTGTGGAAAAAACGGCAGTACAGGCTGTGGGTAGGTGACGTTCACATAAGACGATCATTTTAAGTCGTTCATTGTAGTTTAAGACGATCATTCTAAGTCGTTCATTCTAAGACGTTCATTCTAAGACGTTCATTCTAAGTCGTTCATTCTATATTAAGACGCTCATTCTAGTTTGAGACGTTCATTCTAATTGAAGTCGTTCACCCCGAGTCGTTCACCCCGAGTCGTTCACTGACATAACCTACAAGGAAAAACATGGGTTATGATTGATTATTTCTCTCCCCTGAGATTGCGTTTATTTATGGGGTCACTTTAGGGGGTTGACCTACCCAACCTAACCCAACCTTTAGTAATACCAATCCTACGTCTTTCATTGCATCCTTGTTTCATTTCTTCATTCTCTCTGCTATACGTAACTTCCTGAACCATTTGCTTACTCAGAACACATCAGATTTACCAATTGACACTAAATGTACTCTGAACAAACTCATGTAAGCGGATTAGACTCTAAAATGAGAACTTGGTCCATGGAAAATATATATATTGATTCATCTGTGAAATTTGAGTGTTGAGTTTTTGAAATGAGATGAAGATGCAGGTACAGTAATTTTTTTTTTTTGTATCCTGTGTAATTAGTATTTGAAGTTACTGTACCTGTTCGCTCGTTACCTAATTGGTTCTGAAAAATTAGGTGACTTAGTGTTACCTGAGGAGGAGGGGTAATTGGTGATTGTGAATGGATGATGGCACACACACACACACACACACACACACACAGCACACAACTCATAAGATACATACAGCATAAAAGATACACATAACATACACACAAACACATATAACACATACCACACTCCACCATACCACACCACCTCATACCACACCACCTCATACCACACCACATACCATACCACACCACACCACCACATACCACAATACATCACCCCACCACATACCACAATACACCACCACATACCATACCACACCACCTCACACCACACCACACCACACGAGGAAAAAAAGAGAGAGAGGAACAGAGAAACAGACAGACGGACATAAAAACAGACAAACAGACATACAAACACAGACAGACAGACAGACAGACAGACAGACAGACAGACAGAGAGACAGACATAAAAACACAAAAAAACACCCCCCTCCAAAAAAACAAAAACAAAAGTTTCCAGAAGACGTAAGGAAAACCCCTCCAGAAATAATACTGAAGGCACCATCATGGAAAATTACACCTTGATGATGAACTGAAGGAGGCTGTGTGTGATCCACCCTTCATACGAGAGTTAAGAACCGATTCCTTGGGGTTGAAATCTTGAGAAGTTTACTAAAGTTCCACCAAAACTTTTTCTCTCTGTTGGAGGGTAAAAAAATAAAACTTCAGACATTTCTCAGAGAGTCTAATGCATTTTGAATAACTAGGTAATGCATTTTGAATAACTAGGTAATGCATTTTGAAAGGAAATTTGATGTGTGGTATTTTTTTGTCGTGGGATTTTAGGATTGTGTGTAATGATGATAATTATATATTGTAGAAGGTTGTGGTCGGTGTCTTATAGTAATGGAGGCATAAGGTGATGTTGTCTTGATAGTTTATTATGTATTGTTACCTGGCATTGTAAAGTGCAAGGTGTATCTTTGTATTGGTAAACATACACGAACTGTAATTATACCGCCACCTTCACACCTACACACTACCACCTACACACCACCAGCACCACCTACACCCCACCACCACCCCACCACCACCCCACCACCACCACACCACCTACACACCACCACTACCACCTGCACCCCACCACCACCACACCACCTACACCACCTACACACCACCATCACCACCTACACACATAATTAAATTCTCTCTGATAAACTTTCCAACAATGTGCATCGTCTTCAAAAGGCATCACGTATCACTGCTGTCGTTGTATTTGTCATAGTTGGGTCGATCAGTGTCGAGCAAAAGCAACACAGGTGATTGATGCACATCCCCTGGGCCACGTCTGGTAGTAGTGATGTTGATTTTCACCTAAACTAACCTCACCTCACCTAACCTTGGTTCACTGGTAACAAGCGGTGAGGTGGGGGATCACACAACACCAGACACACTCACTTAGTTTGGGCACTGGTTATCTGCACAGCCTGGTTTCATGGGTCCTCTCTCTCTTATCTGCAGGTCCCTATAATCCCTCGTCAGTTTGCTGCAGTAATCCTTCACTTTCTCTTTAATGTCATTGCTGGCTTTCTTACACCGTTCATTAACATTGTAAATGACCTTGGTATTTAATATTCCCTCTACTAACTTTAGTCCAAACAGTGCTCGGTTAGAGTTGCTGTTGTTATAATGTTATTACTGTGTTTCAACAACAAAGGTCTTTAAGCGCGTAACGAGGTTAGTAATTACACTATTCTGACATTTTATAGACACTTCCTGCAGTAAAACCTCGTGACTCTCGCAACAGATGCAGAGGTGCGTTGTCTCCACCACAGGGAATGACACTATCAATACTTTAGTGTGGGTCCAAGTGCTCTCTAATGCTTTCATCAAGTCCCGAGTGGCCGTGTCAAAGCGGACAGGGGTTTGTATCTCTCTGAGGCTGCTTATTAAATCTGTGATGTGTTTTAAGGTTATGTATATTGATTGGTGGTCCGCGGGGTTAGTCATTATTATAGTGTTGAAGGAGACAACCAGAACGTCAATATTTGTCTCCAGAGCTACATGTAATATAGCCCACTGTCTCTTTGTAGCTCAAGTCAGCATTGTCCTATAATTCCTGAGTCACTGTGGGTGATACTGGTGGATGATACTGCGACTCTCATGTCTGTGTCTGACATCACCGCCCAGGATAAACTTTAGATTCAAGCTCCGTTTTGGTGCCTCAAAGTCCTTGGTCAATGTCTGTACGAGTTGCCTTTTCATAACATGTATCGCCCTCTTGCAGTCATTGGTCCTTCATTATGGTCTCAGTTACTGTGTCTGCTGCAGCAACAATGAGATGATGATCCGCCGTGACGTAATCTCTGGTGGCTAGTGTGACTCGTTGATGTTGGTTACTGTTCTGAGTTAACATATTCAGCAGCTGGTTTATAGAAGCCGCGTGGCTCAGTATATGAGATGCATACATTACATCAACAAGTTTCTGCTTCAGTATTCATGACGCAAGTATACAGCTAAACTAAGGTGTTAGGTAAATCTCAGACACTACCTGCGTGATATTATCAGAAGCTGTGTGTAGACGAGGAAGATTGGGAGCAATCTTTGGCACGCCATCTGCCTCATCATAAAGCTGTTTTTTTATGAGTCAATAAACTGTTTTGTATAATAATGGATCATCCAATTTTTCAAGGCTGTAGTTGATATACTTCTCCAGGAGAGTAACACTCACCGCCATGTTTCCTTAAATGTGAGAATTGTCGCCTCAAAATATCCACAATTTTGTGAATTATATTATCCTCTGTGATCTCCTTCACAGTCAAGTATCACCCTTCAGAAATTTAATAAATTCCTGAGCCTTTCTTGGCGCTTCGCCTATAGAAATGTCTTTGGAGCAGACTTGATTAGATATTCCTGGTTGAGGGATGAAAGAAATATCTGGCCGTTCATTGGTTAGCTGTTTCTTTAGGTTTTAGATTGATATTCCTCGCCATGTTCAGCTACACTTTCCCTAAGATTCTCTAGGAAACAATTAAGTGTTGTCAATCAGAAAATGTTATCGTTACTGATGGATGACTGGGCCAGCAGTTGCCACATGTTCTCTTTGATATAACTGTTCGTTTCTTCTGCGCTTTGAGCTTCGGTTCATCGATGTACTTCGCGTAGCAGTTGTTTGCCCCGTAGCATCGAGCTTCTACAGCAACAACATCACTACTGAGTCTAGTGAACACCTCAAGGTCGCCTGTCTGATGTACTACCTATGATTGACTGAACCAATGACCAGCTATGTGGTTTCTTTGGGTTCCACACACACACACACACACACAATAATAGCCTGTGACCTGGTGAAATATAACGGATCCATCTCTACTCGTACTAAGCATTTCATCTTTATTTTCTCTTTTCAGTAATAATTGTAACTATCAAGAACTAGTGTAAGTTGACCTGCAATTTCTCTGATTCTGGAATGTGTCGTTGTCGTATAGAATTGAATTGTATTGAAACAGTTTATTTAACCAGAAAAACATAGATACAGAGTGGATAATAATAACAATATTAACATGGCTGAGCCAGTTGAGAACCTGAGCTCTCTTGTAGGCACCTGATATATACTATACATAAATCTCAAGGAAGTATTATATAACGTTTAGTAACATCTGGAATAGTACAATAGCATGGTGGTAATAAGAACATCACAGAATGTTACCACGGTTATCACTTCAATATTTATTTATTTTATTTATTTATTATAAGTATTATACATAAATTACAGTGGAAGTGAAAAACATAAATATAATGGGGAAGCAGAACAACTTGGGTTGTACAGGATTAAGGTTGAACAAGAGGACAGAGCTGTCAGGATTATGTCTAGTTGGAAATATATTTATTGCAATGGTAATTTCTTGTCTATTTACATGATAATTTCCGATAAAACGGTTTTGATGGTACAATAAAAGCAGGTACTGTAAATATAGTAAGTGTTACAAGATATATTAATACTTAGACAATAGATATTTTTTAAGAAATGGTTCAAAGGAAGTGAGCAAAGTCTTTGCTCGGATGGGTCGGGGTCAGTCTTTTTATTAAAAATTGCCACCCTATTATACACCGTAGTTTACAACAGATAGAAAACAGTGTTTGTGATTTATTAAAGTCTAGAGAAACTGCTGGTGACATTTGTTGGTGTCAGAGTCCTCCACTCGACGCTGGAAACATCAACTTGTGCCGCCATTACGCTGTGTCTGTATTTATCTAAAAGAGAGAGGAATTAAATTTGGTTTATACAATTTACTCACGCCAGTAACAGACAAAGACTAACTCGCCTGACAAACCTGGGACCTGACCTGAGATTGGACTTAGTTTAGCCAAAAAATTGTGTAATATAAAATATTTTGCGTTTAAATCGGTTGTTTTGGTATATTATTTTAAAATTGGGTTTTATTATTTGTTCAAATGATCTGAAAACATCTTAGCTAGAATACGTGACCCCGAAAACATAATGTTTGGCACCATAAACATCTTCCTATTTAGCATAATTCCTCAGATATTGAATTTCGATGGAAATTAGCCCGTTTGGGAAGATGGCGTCATTTGCTAATCACACACACACACACACACACACACACACACACACACTTCAGACAATGTCACGGCGGTGTTTGCTGACCTCCAGACCCCGAAGAAAAGTTTTAGCCATGCAGACAAATTTTACCCTGCCGACCCTCACCCTAGCTGACCTTCGCTGCCACCTACACACACCACCACCAACACATTACTACCATCACCTACACACCACCTACACACCACCACCACCTACACACCACCTACACACCACCACCACCTACACACCACCACCTACACATCTTCCTTCCTCCCTTCCTTCCTTCCTTCCTTCCTTCCTTCCTTCCTTCCTTAGCTCCACGCATTTCTTCCCGATCTGACCTCAAACATGCAAGAACTAACCCCTGACCTGACCAAACCAAGTTACGATTGTAAACTTCATCTTGATTTGATCAGTAAACACAAAGTTGGCCAGAAACAAGTTATAAAAGACCTCACTTATAACCACGTCACTCTAGGTTAGGTTTTTTGTAGTGATGATTCTTTCCAGTAAATCCGGCCTGGAATTTTAGGATTTTCTTACACAGGTCAAAATTTAAGGATTTTATTTGTTGTAAGGTTTTATGTCTATAGATTAGTCAGCCAGCTTACCAGTTCGCCAGCCAGTTAGAGAGCCAGCCAACCAGTCAGCCAGTTTCCTCCCTCCCTCATCTTCCTATTGTTGTCTCAGTTTATATGTCATTAAGTTCATTGAGTGTGAGCAAATCTCTCTCTCTCTCTCTCTCTCTCTCTCTCTCTGCATCTGCTTTGTTTCTGTCTGTTTGTCTCTCAAGTGTTTTGTTTACCTCGTGTGGGTCATCAGCGGCCTCTGTGGTGCCAAATATCTCCTTACTTAACACGATTGACGTTAGCCTTCAGACCCTCTGTGTGTGTGTGTGTGTGTGTGTGTGTGACAAAACAAACCCACTCACACAACCAAACACTCTTTAAGTCTTCATCCAAACACAAAAAAAACACAAAATTTCTATAAGGTAAATAAAACACCATAGCCTTAAGTATACACACACACACACACACACACAGTGGCAGAGTGTATGTCTTATATTCTCAACACTTTATTTACACTTAGAATATTATTAAAGTAAAAATGAGAAAGATATATTAGTGGTGGTGGTGGTGGTTAGTGTTAATAGTCTACTAGTGATGATAGTCTGGGAGATAGTCTACTAGCGGAGATAGTCTGGGAGATAGTCTGCTAGCGGAGATAGTCTGGGAGATAGTCTACTAGTGGAGATAGTCTGGGAGATAGTCTGCTAGCGGAGATAGCCTGGGAGATAGTCTACTAGCGGAGATAGTCTATTAGTGGAGATAGTCTGGGAGATAGTCTACTAGTGGAGATAGTCTGGGAGATAGTCTACTAGTGGAGATAGTCTGGGAGATAGTCTACTAGTGGAGATAGTCTGGGAGATAGTCTACTAGCGGAGATAGTCTATTAGTGGAGATAGTCTACTAGTGGAGATAGTCTGGGAGAGAGTCTACTAGTGGAGATAGTCTGGGAGATAGTCTACTAGCGGAGATAGTCTATTAGTGGAGATAGTCTACTAGCGGAGATAGTCTATTAGTGGAGATAGTCTACTAGTGGAGATAGTCTATTAGTGGAGATAGTCTACTAGCGGAGATAGTCTATTAGTGGAGATAGTCTACTAGTGGAGATAGTCTATTAGTGGAGATAGTCTACTAGTGGAGATAGTCTATTAGTGAGATAGTCTACTAGTGGAGATAGTCTATTAGTGGAGATAGTCTACTCGTGGAAATAGTCTATTACACTGTCAGTTATCAAGCTGTGAAAAGGAAATTATTAACGTATTGATAATTAAAGGTGTGAAAATGAATGAATATCCAGTCAGCCTCTCCAGTTGGTTAATTGGCCAATCAATCATCCGGACAAAGGTATGCTAACGATCACTTAATTAACCTGTACCACGTCAGTCAACCAGTCAACCAGTTAAATAAACAATTACCATGGATCAATTAACATGTCAAGCCCAATCATTAGTGAGTTAGATATATCTTCCAGTCAGTCAGTTATAGTCACTCTTTTGTTGACCTTTTTTTTATAATTAACTGGTCGTCATTGTTGTTAGTACAGTCAGGTCGTATTAACGTAGTAGTGAGATAGGTCGTGCGTAGTGTTTCAGGGAAGGTCGTGTATTTTGAAGGGTCGTAGTTAGCGTTGGGGTGTAAGTTACATAGAATATTCAGGCGGATTGAGACAGGGAAAGAGACAGAGAAAGGCACAGAGATAGACAGAGAGAGGCAAAGACCAACCGAGACAGAGAAAGACAGATAGGCAGACAGAGGTAAACAGACAGAGAAACAGAGTTCCAGACCGAAATAGACAGATAGACAGACAGAGGTAAACAGACAGGCAGACAGAGAAACAGAGAGACAGAGGAAAACAAACAAACATTTAGACAGATATAGAGATGCCCCACCTATGCTACAGAAACATAATAATGACCCCAGATAAGGGGAGACTCCTCAAAACTATTCTAAGGTGGACGTGATTGACAAGGAGATCTAAACAAGACCTAACCAAGACCAAAACAAGACCAAAACAAGACCAAAACAAGACCAAAACAAGACCAGACGACTTAGGCGATGACCACAGACGAGATGGAACGACTTGAGGTGATGGGAGGTGGTCCGGGCAAGGTGGTGAGAGGTGGCCCGAGGGAGGTGGTGAGAGGTGGCCAAGGGGTGGTGGTAGGAGGTGGCCCGAGGGAGGTGGTGAGAGGTGGCCAAGGGGTGGTGGTAGGAGGTGGCCAAGTGGTGGTGGTGGTAGGAAGTGGCTTGAGGGAGGTGGCTGAAATTGGCCCGGTGAGAGGTGGCTGAAGGAGGCCAGTGGGAGGTAATGGAAGTACAGGCCCTATGAGACAACTTGAAGGTAGAGGCATTCAGGTCTGGTAAGGGTGTCTACAGATCTGACGTCCCGGGTGAGTGAGTGAGTGAGTGCGATTGAGTGATTGAGTGTGAGTGTCATGATAATGGAAAGTAATCACTCTAGATAATAATAATAAAAATAATAATAATAATAATAATAATAATAATAATAATAATAATAATAATAATAATAATAATAATAATAATAATAATAATAATAATAATAATAAGGTTTCGGAGTATTTTTCAAGAATTTTTGGGGGCGTAGATCTTTATAATGTGATGGCTCTATGCTCGTATGTGAGTATCAAAGGCGGAAAAAACCCTCAAGATATGAAGTGCTCTCGTGTTCCTTTGAGGAGTAATTTAAAATTCTTCAAAGTACCTGACACAAACTTTAGTCAACATGCAGAAAAAATCCCCCCCTTTTTTTTTAACTATTTTTACTTTTTATTCACAAGTAAATTCATCTTTAAGAAAACTGTAACCTCGGCATATTACAGTGAGAAGTTACTGTACCATGTAATTTAGTCGTGGTATACCTGTGATTTGTCTTCATTATTACAGGTGACTGCAGTAGGCCCGTGTACCTTACTATAATGTGGCTTATAAGTACTCCTGTAATTAAAACAAATAAAGTGTTTTAAACATGTACTCTTGAGTCCAACCCAGTCCATGCATTAACTCAGGTTTTTAAGCACGTACTCTTTAAGTATTTTCAAGAACCAGTGACCTTGGTGTTGGTATCACGTCCCAAGAGAAGACGAATTTCATTTTAACTTTAGTCTCAGTGGGTCAACGGTCAGAGTTATTAGTGTATACCTGGCCGAGGGGTCAACAGTGAACAGCAGGGTATTTTTTTCCATTCAGTGTCCTTGACCTCGATTCGTTTCTATATAATTTAAATCGATAAAATATGAGTGAATTGGAGGGTGGAGAGAGGTAAGGTTAGGTAGGGTTGGGACACACAATCACTAGTCACGACATAGATGAAGTGAGATGGAGGAGGCCAGAGTGGAGAGCCGTGTTAGACAGCAGGAGGATGACAGGTTGAGAGGGACAATTTCCGTCAACAATGGGTGTTAAGGGGAGGGGAGAGACCTGTCACCTTTCTCATTACTGTCACCTGTCATGTTGTAGTGAACTGGTGAAGGGGGAGGGGAGGGGAGGGGGGTGGAGCACTCATGTAACTCCTCCTCACATTATTTCCTCAACCACAGCGGCTCTCAAAGTGGTGGGATAATCAAGGGGCCTCAGATTTCAGGAAAAATTCAATCAAGCAGACAATGATTTTTTTTTTCACAATACAATACCTCAGGGGCGCACGTTACCGGTAGCTGCAGGTGTATTTTACTTCTTCATATTACTTATAATAGGTTAATTAGTAGATGATAAACAAGTAGATGTGATAATCAGTCAAAAGGTATAGGAGGGGATCGGGAGTCTGGTAGCCTGTCAGATGTCCTAGGTGGAGTATCTGACAAAGGATAATAAGACTATCAAGTGTCTGGTTAAAACTGTCTGCTGCAGCTTTATCAAATAGAGTAAGTGTCCATGGCCAGACACCAATAACTACACATTATTACCTTTAACAAACACTGGTGAGATGGAAACGACTGTAGGTATCTTATGTACAGCTGCCGGACACTGCTGGAATACTCCCCCAATAAGAACTTAGTAGCAGCTCCATACAAGGTTCCTTACTTGATAACTTGAAGGAAAGGCCACACACAATCGTTGAGGAGCTGAATCTGTTATGTACCCCGAACAGTGTGCGCTTTGTTACGATGATACGCGAAATTGAGTGAAGTATTTTTTCGAACAACACAGTCCAGTCTAGAATGGTTGATATCTCTCATGATTTGAAGAGTCAATTTGTACAAGAGATGAAAGGAGCTATTTTCTTCTTCTTCTTACGATACAACTTGATGAAACATCTCATACCCAGTTGTTGTCTTGATGTTGATATATTTTGATTGGCAGTATAAAAGAGAAATTCGTCTGTATCAGAATTTTAAAACCTCGGCCGATGTGATGGATATTATGTCTCCATATATTAAGAGTGTAGTTTGAGTAATCTTGTTAGCGTCACAACCGATGCACCTCCAGCCTGGCTTGGTTCAAAATCTGGTTTACAAACTCGTGTCAAAGAAAAAGCACCAAACGCCACCGGTGTTCACTGTTTCATTCATCGTCGAGTTGAAATATTTGTTAAACCATATTGTCAAACTTGTCAACTGTGTGCCGACATGGTCTTCATGCATAAAATACTGTTCTTGCCCACACAGAAGTAAAGTGGCTGTTTGGTGGAAAGTTTCTCACCATTCTCAACCAAGTGAAGAATTTCCTCGAAATACAAGAGAAAATGGATTTGCTGGCTACATTTAATACTGAAGTACGACTGTCGTATATTGTGGACCTTCTTCAGGTGTTCTGTGAGCTCCACATGATACAAGGGAAAGATTCAAGCATGATTACTCATACGAATTATTATCTTAGCTTTCCTTGCCAAACTGTAACTCTTCAGAAATAGCAGTGGAACACGGGAATCTTGTGATGATCCCGAATTTCAAGGAGGTACAGCTAGAATCCTTGGAACTAATTAATGATTTGTCAGCCAAAGATACCTTCAAGAAGAAAAAAAATTAACAGTTCTGATGTAATTCGGTGATTGTGTATCAAAAAACAAGTGACATAACCTTTCGTGTTTTGTTGACTTTCGGATCTACACGCCTCTGTGAGTGTTTTTCTGCGTTAGTTGAAGAGTTGCAACAAGTTGGCAGTGTAAGACGATTTCTGATGTTCTCTGACAAAGACGGTGCCACGTTTTAAGTGCATTATAGCTCAGATAAAAAACACAATTGTACAGTTCCCATTGACAATACCCAACGGACTAATTAAAGAATCTATATTAATATATTTTCTGGTGCAGTTGAGATATTTCCTTGATGACATTGGCTTTGTAAATGACCTAACGGGTGACTGACCATATGAAATTGAGGAACATCTACCACGCACACACACCACCAGGCCTCCTCATACACCTACCATGTTCGCTCGACCGGCCGATAGTCACACGATGCTCTGTTGGATGTTCACTACAGTTGGATATTGACAAAAGCTAAATTAGATTCTCTGTTTGGGATTTTAATAGGTCTTTTTGGTGTTTGTTTTATTACATTGGAGTCGTGTGTTGTTAGTGTGTTGTCAGTGTTGTTAGTGTGTTGTCAGTGTTGTTAGTGTGTTGTCAGTGTTGTTAGTGTGTTGTCAGTGTTGTTAGTGTGTTGTTAGTGTTGTTAGTGTGTTGTCAGTGTTGTTAGTGTGTTGTTAGTGTTGTTAGTGTGTTGTTAGTGTTGTTAGTGTGTAGTTAGTGTTGTTAGTGTGTTGTCAGTGTTGCTAGTGTGTTGTTAGTGTTGTTAGTGTGTTGTCAGTGTTGTTAGTGTGTTGTCAGTGTTGTTAGTGTGTTGTCAGTGTTGTTAGTGTGTTGTCAGTGTTGTTAGTGTGTTGTCAACTTGGGATACATTTTGTTTACACTCTTAATTTTTGGTTTACATGAGATATATATTGTTTACACCTTTGAATATGTTGTTTAAAGCTATTGTTTTGTTTACACCCTTGAGTGTGTTGTTTAAGTAAGCTATTTCTTTGTTTACACCCTTGAGTTTGTTGTTTATGTGGGATATATTTTGTTTACACCTTTAAATCTGTTGTTTAAAGATATTGTTTTGTTTGCATCTTTAAGCTTGTTGTTTATGCTCCCCTAAAAAATAAAAATAGCGACAGTGAGAGAGATATATATTCCTCAGTTTGTTTTTCTTTCACCAAAATGTGTACAGAATGCTGCCTGTTATTATAACCGGGTGACGATTTGCTCAAAGGAAATGACTCAAAATAACTCGATGACAATTTTTTTCAATACGATGCAAATTCTCTTTATTAACTTGTTATAGTCCACGTGTCTCTCTCATTAAATAACTCAAGATGGTGTGTGTGTGTTTGTTCAGCTTAATATACTCTTATGTTTTTGTTGTAGTTGTTGATGTTGTAGCTGCTGTTGTTGTTGTTTTAGTCGTCGTCGACACACACAACCCGTCACATTTTCGTGGTTGATCGTGGCAACCTTGTCCTCACCTATGGCAGACCTCACACTACTGAAGAGATGTTGCTCTTTTAATACCAATATTCACTCAAACACCACCAGAATCTATAAGACACTGTGTATACGTTTCTGACACACACTCTGGTAGATGCAAAACACAATACTGACATTATGAGGAATCGAGTCTCGTTCCTCCTTTAAAATTAATGGA
>NW_024746516.1:0-21218 GCF_018991925.1 Homarus americanus | reverse complement strand
AACACTGAAGAAGTACGCTGTGGTCTGACAGTGACAAGACAGCAGGGGAACACACAGACAGTGGAGACAGTGATCCCTGAGAATGCCTGGCATGAAGATTCAAGAAGGATAGGACTGCGATTGCGGCCGGAAGAGTTGTTGATGCCAGGAACAAAGAGAGTAATAAACAAGTAGCAAGTGAGAGTAGTGGTGCAGCCCTCCAGGTTAGTGATAAAACTGTGCAAGAAATTCTGGGAGAAGAGGTGCGTAAGATGTTTTAGCTTTTGCAAAAGTTAGGTCAGAAAATAGAAGTGATAGAGAAAAGACTTGATACAGTGATAAATAAAGAAAGGGAAAACAAAGCTGTGAATAATGTAGAATTAGAAGGGAAAGAGGAAAGTGAAGAGCTCAAGCTTTTGAAAAATTCAGTGCTTAAAATAAGTATTACAGGGAAGGAGAGGAAAATAAAGGATTGTGTAGTGCAGGGAGCAATAACTGAAAGTTTTAAAAATGTGTTGGTAAAGTGTAAAGATGCTGATAAAGAAAAACTTTTGAGGAAATGGGAATCTGTGCAGGAGGATTGGGCCTTCTTAAAGAATCTGACTGGAAAGGATATAAAATGTGTAAATATTAATCATGGATCTAGCTAGCCTTAAGATAATGTCCTGGAATGTTAATGGTCTACGAAATAGAGTGACAGATGTACACTACTTTACCCTAAAAAATAATATTGACATAATTACCCTTCAAGAGACTGGAGACAGGAAAGGCGACCTGCTTAAACTGTCTGGATATAAGGGATTTCATCTCTATTCGGGTGAAGGTATAAGAGGGGTCTCAACATACATTAAGAATTCCATACCAGCAGAACTAGTTGGAAGCCCGAGTAGAGTACAAGGAATAGAAAGTGTCTGTATAAAGTTATATTTGAAGGAAGGAGAATTGAACATAGCAAATTTGTACATTTCTGGAGGCTGTTTTGACCTCAACTTCTTACCAGATTGCATGTTTTTGGACTCAACTTTGGCTGTAGGAGATTTTAATGCTCGACATCCAAGACTCCAAACAATGGTGAGAATTAATTGTAATGGTATAAAATTTTGGCAATTTTTACAAGAACACCCAGATGCTTACTTGTTAGGAAATGAGGAAGTGACTCATATTAAAGGAGGAAGGTTAGACTATGCTTGCATGATAAGCAGTCAGGGAGTCCAGGGAGAATGTGAGATGATAAGGGAGCTAGTCAGTGACCATTTTGTTGTGTATGTTCAATTACCATTAGGGAAGAGACAGGTGAGATATAGGAGGAAGAGATTGAAACTAAACAAGGATGACACAGAAGTGTTTACCCAAATTATAGAGAAATGGTACAGAAATTATACACAAGTCTGTATGGATAGCTTTTATAATGACTTAGTTGGTGAGATAGAAAGATATTTAACTAAGGCAACACAGAAAAAGATAAATGATAAGACACATGGGGCTAGGAAACACTGCTATACCAATGACAAAATGTTGAAGGGATGGACACAAATGTTAAGGGCAGCACATAAAGATTAGGTAAAGAATGGTAGAAGAGAAGAAGATCGGGAAATCTTCATGGATATAGCCAAAACATGTGGGCAGGCTAGAAAGGACGCAAGGGAGAAATATTGGCAAGACTTTGCACTGCACATTGGGGAGAGTAAAAATCTCAAAGAAATATGGCAGGATATTAACAAAATTAGAGGAAAAAGGAGTAATTTTATTAGCCATCCTCATCCAGAGGAAGAAGCTAATAAACTGGTTGACAAATGGGCTAAAGCTGCTAGTGTTGCCTCCCTGCCTAACAGGAAAATATAAGCTTTAGATGAGTGGCAAAATAAAAGAAGAAGATTTATTTCATCAGCTCTAAATATTGTGGTGTAACATGTGTAGATATTCCTGAAGATGAGTTATTAAATGCTGTTAAAAAAGGAAAATCTACAGCACCAGGCGAAGATGGTGTGACTTATGAAATTTTGAACTGCTTAGTTGGTATGGAAAATAGTCCATTATTAGATTTATTCAACATGAGCTATGCAGAGGGTAGATTACCAACAGAATGGAAGAAAGCGATAGTTATTCCTGTCCCTAAGGCAACTGGTGGATACAGGCCGGTGTCTTTAACATCTTGTTTTTCCAAGATGATGGAGAGAGTATTATTAAATAGGCTTGTATATATTGTGGGGGAAAATCTATCTTGTAATTTATTTTTTTTTTTTTGGAAGGGAAATGTACTTCAGACTGTGTTATAAAATGTTTATCAAAAGATGCAGACAGATGTAGAGTTTTTGTGGATTTACAAGGAGCATTTGATAAAGCTCACAGTGAAGTAGTTATGAATGAACTGGCTGCTCTAGGGGTATCAGGAAAGTTGTTACACTGGATAGGTGACTACTTGCATGGAAGGAGAATCTGTGTATGGTATCAGGGATGTTTGTCTGAGGAAAGAGCACTTGAACTAGGCACTCCCCAAGGGGGAATATTGAGTCCAATGTTATTTAATGTGTTAATGAACAACATAGCCTCACACAAATATCCCAAAGGAGTTGTAACCATCATTTATGCAGATGACATCATATTTCATGGAAACTTTGTCAAAAATTTGCAGATTGCATTAAATAATTTTATTGTTCTTTCTCAAAAGATGGGCTTAGTTATAAATGAAGAAAAAACCAAGTGTGAATGTAAAGGAAGAGGAACTGAATCCGTTTTTATAAATGGAAAAATTGTTGAGAAAGTGTCAAAGTATAAATATTTAGGAATGTATATTGGCTTTACTAGTGAAAGTAAAGAGACAGAAATATATCATGTCCTCACTCAATGAAGAGCAAGATTACAGCCCTTGAAGGCTCTAGCATGTTGTGGTAAAGGTGCTGGGGTACCCATACTGAGAATGATGTGTATTTCTACCATCAGATCACTTATAGACTATGCAGCACCTGTCCTCTCTTGTACTGGTGAAGGAAGGCTACGGAAGCTTGAGATCATGCAAAATGAAGCAATGAGAATAATTTTAGGGTGTCAAAAGAATGCAATGATTGAGATAATGAAAATGGAACTAGGGTTACAGAGCATTTCACAAAGGGTCAATGAAATTAATACAGTTGCAGCAGTTCGATTAATGAGAGGGAGCAGTGGAGGTAAATTCGTACAAGATATAAATGATGGTTTAAAAGGTAAAAGGACCTTCTGCAGGCAAGGCAAGAGAGGATACATGAATGGATTAGTAAATATTAGTAAAAAAATGTAATCTGACAGACTGGTGTACAGCTGTTCAGAAGAGTTGTAAGAATCCACCCTGTCAAGAACGAGACGTAGAGTTAGATATAGTGCCTCTCACAATGAAGAAATCATTACATGAACCAGGACAGTTAAGGTCTTTATATGGGGATAAGATTAGTAATTTGCCTAAAATAAACACATTGCATGTATATTGTGACGGTTCAGTTATGTCAAGTGGCAGGGCAGGGTGCGGGATCCTTATAAGACAGTACACAGAACAAGGAAATGATGACATCAAAATTGGACTTCGGTTGAGCAGTTTTATTTCATCAACACAAGCTGAGTTATATGCAATGTTAGTAGGATTGTAAAATGTTGTAAAGAGGTATAAAGATGCATATTTTTTGTTGATAGTAGGGCAGCTTTGGATTCTTTGATCAGTGGGAGTCCAGTCTTTGAACACATTATTGGTTCATGTAGAAAATTAGTAAATACAATAAGGAAAAATGGCCATAATGTTCAATTTGTATGGGTCCCTTCACATGTAGGCATTGGTCTTAATGAAGCAGTAGATATAATAGCAAAAAGAGCCACGGAAAAGGCCGAGATCGACATAATATGTACTAAAACCTTGAAACAATTAAGGAGCAAATTACGGAAAATACAATCATTAGAAGATAATTTCAAAACGAATGAAATATACGAGAAAAGTGAAACAATGAAACATTACCACCATGTTCTCATGAACACAAAATTTACATATGGGAAAGATGGAAGTAGGTGGAAAGATTCAGTGTATATGAGGTTAAGATTAGGATATAAATATTATTGGGAACTTGGAGCTGAGAGAAGTGAACAGGATAAAGAATGTAGAGTTTGTAGAACATCCAGATCCCATACCCTGCCACATTATATACTGGAATGCCCATTGCTTAATGTATATAGAAATGCCCATATAAATAATGTCCCAAGCAAATAGAGCGGATGTTTAAAAATAGGAAAATAGATGAAATATTAAAGAAATATAGAAATTTTGCATCTAGAATATAACTATGTACTATAATTGATTATATGAAATATTAGGGATTTATGTGAGTCCTGAGAGGGACATTCCTGGACTGGGGTGGGGATGACTTATGTCACTTTTAATATAAACATCTCCAGGTGTTAATGTTCTTTAAACACCTAAATAAGTGACATTTCGTGTGTTTACTTACAATTAAATAACTCAATGTTTTACCTTATTAATTTATACCTGATGTTATTCGCTCTATACCGGTACTGATTCTACCATACATCAATGCTAAATTTATTTCAGTCTTATTTTATATTTTTCTGGAATAAATAATTTCTAATTTTTAATTGAGGAAGAAGTTGTGAGTATTACCTCCACGTCTTGGCCACCACACACCTCCCTCCTCCACGTCTTGGCCACCACACACCTCCCTCTTCCACGTCTTGGCCACCACTCACCTCCCTCCTCCACGTCTTGGCCACCACTCACCTCCCTCCTCCACGTCTTGGCCACCACACTCTCCCTCCTCCAATGTCTTTGAAGCTGTACCACTCTCACCTCCTCCTCCCACATCTTGGCCACCTGCCCTTCCTCCACGTCTCCACACCACCACCCTCCCTCCACAATGTCTTGGCCACTCACTCACCCCCTCCACGTTCTCGGCCACCACTGACCACTGCTCCACAATTACATATCTGGCCACCACACCTCTCCTTCCACGTCTTGGCCACACTACTACCTCCCCCTCCACGTCTTGGCTAACACCTCCCTCCAAGTCTTGGCCACACCACATACCTTCACGTCTTGGGCCACCACTTGACTCCGCTCCAGCCCCACACCACCTCACACCACCACACACCTCCACGTCTTGGCCACCACATACCTCCCTCTTCCACGTCGTGGCCACCACACACCTCCCTCCTCCACGTCTTGGCCACCACTCACCTCCCTCCTCCACGTCTTGGCCACCACTCACCTCCCTCCTCCACGTCTTGGCCACACGCACTTCCCTCCTCCATGTCTTGGCCACCATTCACCTCCCTCCACCATGATTTGGCCACCATTCACTCCTCTCCTCCACGTCTTGGCCACCACATATCCCCCTCCTCCACGTCTTGGCCACCACTCACCCCCCACTCACTTATGAACTTTGTCATTAACTGAAGCTCACTCCAGGAGTCTTAGCTGTAAGTCTCACAGCGTATAATCTTACATACAGAGGATAAGCCTTCAGCGTTACATAAGGAAGGTAGCTGTAGGCTTTCTTATTGACTGTTAAACATTTATTTCCTGGTAAAACCCTTTTTTTCATCTGTTTGACACATATGTTAATTTTGTTAAAACCAAGGATTATGAATGAAATATACAAGTAATCCTTCTTGGAAATTGATTCGAAAAACATTATCAAATACATAAATCATATTTCATTACGTGTACTCGCTCAAAATGCTGGATATAATGGTCGAAATAAACAAATAAGAATGAATTGTTTTCTACATTTTCGCTAATTACCTGAATAGATAAATTATTAAAGTAAATATATCTGTCCAAGTATGTAAGAGGGACATCTGTGCGGCACAGTGCACACACAGCAGGTGTAAGAGTGTTATGTTCATACACATTAACTCAGGCGGGAAGCAGTTTACTAACAACATTACCTAAATTGAGTGAGAAGCGGGGATTTGTCTTTGCGTCTTAACTAAAATGATCTTTATTCCTGGACTTTTTGCTACAAAAACTAAGACCTTCCTTAACAAATATATCGATCTTACAGGGGAAGTATTGTTATTTATAGTTTGTTTTGTGGAACGTTATGAAGCCCCTCTTAGTTGTGGCGACAACACAGGCCTCAGTTATCACCTTATCACCGCATTACAGTAATTGACTCCCGCATTTAAAAGATTACGTAGTTTAGTTATATCCAATATGTTTGTCAAATTAAGTGCTGGTGGTTAACTTTTGGCAAGAAGCCAAGGCATTAACTGATGGGCTGTGTACTTAGTCTTGTCGAGCGTTCCCTCACCACCAAATTTATGGGTTTGTGTCCAGACAAGCTGGCGGGACACTAATGGTTTCCTCATCTTAAAGTATTACCTATAAAACTGTCGGAGGTGTGGGAAGGTAAGTGATGGGTCCTGACAAGGTGTGAAGTATATGTCGACTGACCGAACATTCGACACTGAAAAACAGACATACTGTCAGTTACGTAATGACCCCAGATAAGATGTGCAATGTTATTCATAAAGACAAGTATTTACAATTACAATGTTCAGTACTGTGTTATGATGAAATATTATTGTAAACGGAAATGCTCTTAAACAACATAAACTGTCTTTATTCGCTTTATGGACCACAAATACAGTAAGTCGTTTGTCGCTGACTATCAAAATGGATCTGTAAAACAGTCCCTATCGAGGTTTGTTTATACGAGCTGGAGCAAGGATCAGTCACCTGGCAATATAGGTCACTGACCCACATCGGGACCTGGGGGCGAAAATATACAAACAAAAACAAAAACAATAATAATAATAATAATAATAATAATAATAATAATAATAATAATAATAATAATAATAATAATAATAATAATAATAATAATAATAATAATAATAATAATAATAAAAATAAAAATAAAAGTGAAATTTAAAAATAAAAATAATAATAATAATAATAATAATAATAATAATAATAATAATAATAATAATAATAATAATAATAATAACAATAATAATAATAATATTAATAATAATACAGTAATTCATAGGAAATAAAATGATAATGATAATAATAATAATAACAACACTAATAATAATAATAATAATACAAAGAAAAAAATCAATAGTGGGAAACGCTACACTACAGTATATGTATGCTTTGTTATCATGTAAGAGAAACAATTGAGACCCTGCAATTGTGTGTAAATGAGGCAAAAAGTCAGATTAGCAACTTGGGACTTGGTCACAATATTCGTGATGCCATATGGCAGCAGGGTCTACCATTAGACAACACATTATGCTTCCAATATCTTCCCAGGCGGTAGTACCTCCCTGTTTGACAGCTGCCTACTACACTGTATATCTACTGCTCTCCTCGTATCTACTTGTCTTCTATCTGCCTCAATTATTCAGTCATCCTATTCCATTATCTCCATAATTTCAAACATCAGCACAATCTCTGCTTTACTTATTCAGACATTTATCTCTCTACCAAATGATCTTTTAATGTTACAGTCCTCACTCTGTCTTCTCTTGATCTTCCTCACCCGAACCTCAAGATAATTATTTCCAAGTTAGTTTGTGTCTTGTCATTCTATTATTGTAACCTCGTGTTTCACACCTCAACATCAGACGCTGTATTAATCCTTCCACTATGTCCGCCCCGTTTGGTGTAATGTCATACAGATCCTGAGCTTTTACTAGACACAGCTCCAGTAACTTTAATATTTTTTCTCTGCATATGGCCCAGTTTCCCCCGACAACAAACAACAGTTCATTCTTATACAGATGATTCAGCCCTTCTGACTGCCTCAGTCACTCAAAAAAAGAGTTTTCAGTGGTAGACAACAGACATCATCTCTTCCGGAGGATCTCGCTTGGATAGTTTAGTCACTAGTGGGATCTATCCACCGTTGTTTCCATCAACGCAACTAAACTAAAGTACATTTCAACATTGATTTTGGCATATCCATCAGGCCCAATTTTATGTCTTATTCAACCGGTAAACAGTTGGCAAGCGTTTACGTGAAACAGATGCTCACCCAGATTAATTACTGCTGTCATATCTGGGCAGGATGTGGTGTCGTGGCACTTTGTCACCACTACTTGGTGCAGAGCAGAGGAGAGCAATCAAATTAATCCACAATTATAACCTTACCCTAACACTTCCGGTACTACAGTGACATCTCCCTATTCTCTCTAGTCTATACAGTATATATTTCCAAAGTCGCTGTGTTGACGAAGTACCGTCGATAGTGCCAGCATCTTGCACCATCTATCGGCATTTACCGTATCTCTCAATATCCGATATTCATATCCCGGAACAGCACTTCTTGGAACTCTCCATTTCACAATGTTTTTCCTATGTCACAGCTTCCTGGAGTTAAAACATCTTGTTGCAAATGTATCTTCACTCTTTGGTGATGGGTCGCCTTGAAAACGATGCCTGTGTAATCTCTCCCTACACTTTCTATTTGTTAAAAGGTGTTTATAGTACACAAATGATATTAACAGTACATATCCTGGAAGTAAACCGAATATAATCGCTATCCAACTTTTCCAACCTGGACCTCTCGAACGGACTTCACCTGCTGAATCTCTATCATATACTAACTGTAACTTGCAGCAGAGTAGTGATGTAAACAAACTATTGAATAATCCTTCTATCAGTTTTATGTTATTTGCTTTACTTCCAGAACAAACTTGCTCAACCACGACAGTTTCAGAGCCCTTCTCCCTGTGTGTAGTACTATAATACATTATGTACAAAGAGGAAACCTCAAATACATTTCCGTTCTTTATACCTCAACTGCCCACACCACCACTACCATTTCCTCCACCCACACCCTTGTATTCAGATCACCAGCACCGACAAAGTATTACCTCTCTCGCTGAGCAACACATTTCAGCTCGATTAATCAAAGAGCTTGTTTTTGTGTTTTGTTTCATATTCTTCGTTCAAACTTACCCAACAGTTATTCTGGTCTCGATTTAGTCTATCTTCAACCTATTCCATAATGATCGTAAGCAAATTGATTCATATATTATCACATGTCTCCCTATCTGACCAAAACATTGAAGTTTGTTCTATCCCTCTTCTCTTGTCTATACCTAATAACAGCATCTCTCTCTCTCAGTATTTCTACCTCTCTCCTCCCATGTACTGTACACTACACTATCTTTCACCCTCTTATTCCGTCCAGCAAATTCTTCTCACTCACTGCCACCGTCCTGTATTGTAATGGTCGCCGTATATCATTGTAACCGATATTGCAGGAGCGTCTCTCATATTAGTTCCGAATTACTTCTACATAGTCGATAACCTAATTTATCTAAATATAAAACATTTTGACAAAGAAGAGTTATCTTATAAGGAAAATAAACTCATATCTTCATGATTAACATTCTCAATAAAAACACATCGGTAAACTTGCACCCAAACGAGGTACTAAATCAGTGAGTGGCGGCGAGTGTGTCCTCACTAGATGTGGTGTTGAGAATATCAACCTGGGATGAGAAAGATTTGTTGGTATTTAAATTTACAGAAAACGAAAGGAAAGACTGATAATATATGTATATTCAGGAAAAATAATAATAAGTGAATCAACTATATACTGATCAAATAAATGATGACGTGCTCTAAATTCTATTATCAGTTGATAGCAACACGATAGCCAACCCACAAATAAAATGTAAATTACATACGACATAAAATTTTGAATATTCATAAAACAATTTACATGACGTCAAAAGAGTTCTTTAAATTTTTTGGTTGACTGTAAAATGTATTTTGTAATTTGGCTTAAATTTCAAAGTGGATATATTCTTGTCTCTTCTGCTTAACAATATTTCCTTGTTGCTTTCCATTTCAACTTATAATTTAATTATCCAGAAGATTCTTTAGACACTTTCAGAGCTGACTCACACAAGCAGTAAGATAAAGAAAGTCTGACAAAAGTTTATTACAGCTTAATTTTGTTCCTAATAGTTCTCTCAGAAAGATTTTGCCTCTTTGTTGTGTTATGTGTCGCCTCTTCTTACTCTCTCAAGTATTAACTGATCCATCATGTGTGAAGCATCTTGATGGGTCTTCGACACGTGGCGATTTACACGAGTAATATTTGCCTACACATTAAATTCTGTTCCGAGAGCAAAAAAAAAAGAGAATTTTTCGTATTAGTATCATTTTGTATATTATTAAAATATAAATCTATTTATACAAAAGATATGTAAATTAATTGAAAAATTATATCACTAATACTGAAGCAGTAGACGATTCGACTAAAAACTCGCCCAGTGATATTCAGCTGTTGTAATAATTATGTTAAGCTGATAGAGAAGAGCTGATTCTAAAATATACTCCCACAACACCTTGCTCCCGAGTCTAGTTTTACCTAACAGCCTCGACAACATAATCCAGAGACGTCCTCCCCCTTAACACAAGTTGACGACCCCTTTGTTAACAACATTATCTGGTCTTTTATTTATGACATTCATTACTAAGATATTATACATAACATTACATAGAAAATACATCCACTTCCTGTAATACCTCATTGAGCTGATTAATATGAGGTGAATTACTACTTTTTATTCTCGAATATCAAAACTCAGAGCTGCATTAATAAAGTATATAACACATACCATTATACGAGTTAAGGAACATCACCCAAGGGTAAAGATTGTAAAAAGCAACAACACATTAGACCCGCAGTTGTGTATCATCAATTACCGGCGGTGGTGGGGTAAAACTCTGCGGTTACCACACGCCAAGTTTCACTACCTTCCCCCCTTTTTTTTAAATATATATTTTTTACCTGTTACAATACTTTCCCGAATACACACGCCGTTGGTCTTTATATAACAACAAGAAAAATCTGAAATCTCGAGTATAAAAGCTCCTAGGATCAGTACAGTATCTCAGTAGGCAGGTATGTATATGATTACCTTTACATGCATGTTTTTATTCACGTATCCGTACCGTATGTATAAAGTTCTCTATGTATTAATAAATTTCATCAAAGTATGTCAAAAACCAACGAGTATGTTTCAATAAATTTATGTATATTCGTGATGTAAGAGTTTCATGGGTGATCGGGATGTCACTCTCTAAGAATTGTAATATTTGTTTTTTGGTACTTGAGGGATGTCCACCGATATCTAGGCAAATATTTTCATCATAGTTTCTTATACATGTAAATAGAAAGGTATAATATTTGACCTTATCTGCCAGCCTTACAATAGCCTCGTTTTGTCACCCCTTTCAGGTGCACCAGAGCTCCTTATACCACTCCATGGTGATCAATTAGTGTGCGAGTGTACTTGATCTTTATCTTTAATTTCACTACTTTTAAACTTTTTACCTTACCTTACCTAACCTAACCTAACCTAACCTAACCTAACCTAACCTAACCTAACCTAACCATCGGGTACTTTTCATATGACTTAACTATTACCAAAGAAAATTATTGATGGTGATCTCGGCCAATATTATGATGAGACGAAATCACTAAAATGGGCCGAGGTCACCACTGAATGTGGGCCGAGGTTACCACTAGATGTGACCCAAGGTTATCACTGGATGTGGGCCGAGGTCACCACTGGATGCGGGCCGAGGTTACCACTGGATGCGGGCCGAGGTTACTTGGCCGAATTTACCATAGGCCGACGTCACTGGCACCCGAGATTGTGCTGCTGTCATCAACACAAGAAAACGCCTCAACTCTTGTGTATATGTAAACACTGATATTATGATCTGATTTATAATTAAACCTGAAATGTTGGATTGTTTAAGTTAAAAGAGATTTGTTAAACTATTATTTTTTGGGGGAAATTTAACTTAAACAAAGAGACATCGGAAAATTTGTTCAGACTTGTACCCAGAACCAGCAGAACCTGTACCCAGAACCAGCAGAACCTGATGGTCAGTCCCCCCGTAAGGTCACGGTGTCTCTGTTATATAAAGTTTGTAAGGTGCTTATATATTACAGCTTCACTTCTCTTAATATACAGTATTGGTTAATGTATAAAAGCTATTTTATAATGAATAATTCACTCCTCTTGTATATCTTTGTCACTTATTTATTCTTATACTAATACAATAAGCAGAGCAATGAAGAATATATATACTTTATCAATAAAATGATTCCATTATAACCATACAGTAATTTAATAAGTCGGTGAATGAGGAAGTGAAATACTCTCTCAGAATTGTATCAACTTTATTAAGAAGAATTATTTAGTAATTGTTTTATAACTCGTGGCATCTCCAAGACCATCTATGTTTTCAATCCGTCGACCCTCTAGAAAATACTTTGTGGTTCCCCAGTTGAGAAGCTCTGGTAGAGAAGTAGAGTGATAGTGTAGACACCGACACAGGCTATAAACCAGTTTAAAATAATTCAGATGGGAAGTATACATGATGAGACTAACTTCGCGATTACTAACACATACTTAAAAAAATCATTATGGAGAGGAACTATCCGGTACACGCAGTGAGTTTCATTTTGACTGATGTGTATGTGGGCGAACCTCCCATCACCTATAAGGCCATCAGTGACGGACACACCTGGTCTGGACTACTAATCAAAACAGCTTCTAATTTCCATGGTTAAGGATGCCTGATATTATTTCCCATTTGAAATACACTTAAATTTGGATTAATTCAGGTCATCGGACTTAAGTGACTTTATCTTGTTAAATTATTACCATTAGCTACAACAACACGGAATGTACTGAGCATCAGGCGAGCTTCTATAGGCTTTTAACCTTATTATGCCCTCGTTAACTAGTGGGTGGAGTAAACCCGTACCCATAATAAAACACCAGTTTGATAAGGGAATAATGACCGTGTAGAGATAAATCTGTATTGTGGAGTAATCGCTTAATAGATGCTGTTTCACGTGATATTTTACTTAGACTAAAATTATCACTACCATGAAACATCTGTACGTGTTACCAAGATTAATATACAAAGATAAAGTTCTATTAGAATATATCAAATATAATCCTCAAATTGTTTTCTATATATTTTAATGTAACCTAAAACTAAAGGGCTCATCAGGAAATACTAAATAACGTAAAATTATTTTTTCTTTACAAAACAAAAATTGAATCCCTATTTGAAAACAGATATCTTAGACTGACAAGGTGACAGTTGGTTGCCTCTATTCCGGGCTTTGAATGTTTACATTTATTTGATCCTAAAGGAGTAGAAAAAGTAAATTTACTTAAAATATGAGAGTAACATTTTTTTACCTAATCGTTATCAATTTTATATTATATGTAACCCCAAAAAATAGTATTTTTATTACCTGACTGTGGCTATAGCTCTAGTGTGTTTACTTATGTGTTACCAGAGAATTAGGCTAAGGTCTGGGTGACTCCTCATACTTTACTTGAGCAAGAAATCTATTTTTTTCCCGAGATCGAGATTTTTAAAAGTTGAGATCAAGATCCTTCGCAATTTTAACATTTATGAATCATCTAAGGACTTGCCCGCCCAGGTAGCACTTGAGTGGCTAAACTTCAAATAGGATATTCTTTTGGTCGTGTTTATACAACTATGACTATTTTCAAGTTAATGGATGGCTGGAGGTTTAGTGTTATTAAAAAAAAATTAGCGGAAATATTTACCAATTAGTATGGGTATATACTGTACGTACTAACTACCAACGGATTTACATTACCATGATTATAAATTAAAATTCCGGACCAAACAGACGTACAACTTGCGATACCCAGACCCACTGAGACCACCACCATGCACTCCTCTCAAACCCAGACTTCTTAAAATATATCTACCGCCTGAATATTAAAATATTTGTGAAACCTTATTTTGATCCCATTGAAAATTATTATGACATATACTCATAAGTTTCTAAGAATTACCAAATACCAATAATTTACTATGCGACCGTTACGACATGTCTATTTCAATCAATCAATCAAACATGTCGGTACAGTGATTTCAATGGCAACTATTAATTTACTAATCAGTGTACTGAATTACGCAAGATTAGTAAGAATAAATGATTTTTTTTGTCCTTAGGCTCAACAAATGGTAACGTCAATATAGCACCATCATTAAAATACAATATAGTTCTTTATTCTAACTCTCACTCACTGTCCTACACAGAATGTTTCTCTAAAGCATACATGTTAATTGTAATTACTGTTATTACACTCTAAACTAATTGATAATAACAATAACTCCAGGTGTTACACATTACTGCTGTCTAACTAAATCTGATTCGTGGAGAAACGTAAGCTGTTCTGGGTGAGGGTTAAAACTCTGCCTCTCTCCCCGGGGGTGTTGTAGAGTCCTGAGAGTGAGTTTCACTGCCTCCCTCCCTTATCGCTCTCCCTGCAGGTGCTGGGCGGCCGGCGGCATGTGTGTGGTCTGGTCGCCCGAATAACCGCACTGAGACTAACTGCTAGAGTTTGGGCAAGTTGTGAGGTTAACGGAGAATAACATGGGCTTCCTATTCTGGTGCCAGCGAGGATACATTACATACCTGGGTTATGAAGTTATGGTGTAGTAGGGAGAGGAGGACTCCTGCCTGGTGAGGATATAAGCTAGGGAGAAGAGGTAGGTAGCCCGGGAAAAGGTATCGATGTGGATGCTATAAGTTGTGGGCACCAGGGTTGTGCGCCAGTGTTCGTTTGGAAACGTTTGCGATACTTTTAATTTAATTATACTCCTTGGCAGAAAGGGTTTAATTATAATTTATCATTGAAACTAATTGAATTGAAAACTATGAGGTTTGAAGTGATGAAGAATAATAGATGGTTAGATTTTGATGTCTGTAACTGCGGAAACCGACGTTCTTTTGTTTGAACACGTCAGCTGACACAGTGGAGGGTCGGACAGGGTGGAAAATCACAACGGACAGGAGAGTTAGAGCCACAGTATGTGTAAGGCAGCAGGGAAGGAGGTCTTATTTTTGTTTTTTAATTTCTGAAAGCTTAAGTTTTATGATGTGCTGTACCTACTTCATGGTGTAAAGCACTAATGCCTCAAACATAGTTAACTACATAATACACAAAGTTACAAATATGTACCTTACTCTTGCCATAAGAAAATAATAAATGCACCAGCGGATTTTTTTTATTAAAAGTGTACTCATCTACACAAATTAATAATAACTTGGCGCTAATACTATCCCAGGCAAATAGAAAAATAACGTGTTTACAGAAGCTTTCACAATTTATGTAGATGACGCAATGTACTTATTTGGCAAAGGAATGATCAAGAATAAGGAAATACAATATCTAATCGTATGGAAACAAACTTCAGCTTTACAGTAAAAACAAAATACATTCCAGGAACAGTGATCCATTAAACTCAACACTGGTACATGGGGTTAAACACATATAACACACACACTCCATCTAGAGGCATGCAAGTGCACTGATCTACTCAATGGGTTTCAAACAAATGATTACGGTAAACTTGGTGTCCATTCAAATAAGTTTACTAGACTGTTTACTGTGTACAAATTACACTTTTAATGGCCATATGATTTAGGGTCGCTGGTGACTCGTAGCCGTCCAGGATCAACATATAAATACATTTGCTGATACAGTGTGTGGATCAAAGTCTATCATACAGTGAGTCTTAGTGAAGGCTCTTACTGGATGATGTTATTGCCCGAGTGTATAGAGTAACACTACATAATCTCATGTGTTCAAATATACATGAGTGCACATGCGTAAATACATAGAGGAAAATTGCAGTCACACTCACACACACATACCTCCCTCTCTTGCGTCTTGACAAGTTCAAAAGTTCTTCAGTACATAAGCTTCTACTTCGCTAAGCCTGTGAAATTTGATAATAACTTCCCTGATCAGAAGTATTTATACGCCTCTCGTAGAAAAAAAGTGCCCGATTAATGTTACACCAGTACCCCCACAAGTGATATATTCTGAAACTTATTCCTCGTCGCTAGAAACTTTCACAGGGACAAACTTAAAGGAGTTTGGCGATACATTTCAGGTCAGAAACTTTTATACGTTATTGTTAGACGAAGTTAGGAGACGAAAATGAGTGTAGGAGGATGTACAAATAAATGACTATCTTCATACAAAATGTAACCTGACCTGACCAAACCTAACCTAACCTATTTAAAGTATAAATTAAACATCATATGGCAGTAAGCAAGGGCTGAAAAGAAATATACAAAATCTTACAATATACGAATTAATATTAAGTTGTAATAATAAAACCAAAAAGTTTTCTCTATTTGACAAAATCGATTGATGATTTGTAAAAGCTTAAACTAAACAGGGATAATTGCCTAATATCGATAACTTCTATGTATTATTTTAAGCTTCTGAATGGCCAGCGGCGATCATGTACGTCATCATATTAGGTATTAATTATTGTGAAATGGAAAACTTAAACTAACTTAACCTAACATTAACAAATATTAACTAAGTGTTATCATTTTTTTCGTTTTACATACAGGATAATCATCATGGGTGATATGATATTATGATGTATTCTGAAAAAAATGTAAAAGACGTAAGTTTCGGAGAAAAATAATTAAATCTAAAGTTACTCAAAACAACAGTAAAGATTTAAACTATACAGAAGAGAGGAAAACAAATACCAGTAATAAGTGCAAGTAATAAATAACTAAATAAACCCTGGAACTAAATATATATATTTTGATGTTCTTTGTCTTTTATACTATAGACTAACTGCAGTATATACTTATAACATTTACTCAAGTAATTTTAATGGTTGCCCCTCGTGTACGAGGATGGGCCGGTCCAAGGCGTGAATTTGTTTAACGTGTAGAAGCTATAGACAACACAACTACCACACCCTAAGTCAGTGGTTCCCAACCATTTTAGTACCATGCCCCACTTTTTTATCACAAATTTCTTCATGTCCCCCACCCGTTAATTGTTTAGTATGATATAACAATATCAGTTTTGAAGAAGTATAACATAAAAAATTGTATCTTTCAAATAAAACTAAAGGGTTTAACTTCAAATTTAATCAAATAAAATCCATTTTATAATGTGTATAACATATCTACCATCAGATTAAATAAATTCAATTACAATCAATTAATGAGACCCTTGAGCCTGATGTCTACTGCAAAGAGATTTTATCCGAGGCAGAAATGTTGTTAATTTCAATCTCAAGTCGCCTCGTTTAGTGATATCCAGTCAGTTTCTTTTCTTCAGTAATAAGTCATTCACAGCACTAAATCCACATTCCACTAAGTATGACGATGGGAATGGTAACAGTAGTTTTCTTGCCAAACTACTTGTATTTGGATATTTAGCTTGTGTTTCTTCACAGAGCCACATCATTGTTCCTTTTATTTTGAACAGGGCTTTAATCGAGTCATCATTTTGTAATTCTGAAAGTTCTCCTTGATACTCCATGGTTACATCTGACAGATCCACTAGCAATGGCTGAGTCATCCAAGATGGATAATTAATTTCTTTCAAATCAGAAAATCTGAAGTTGAAATCGCTTACCATTATTTTTAAGTGCTCCACAATAACAAGACAAGTAGCATCTGTTACCTCACATTTATTCAGCCAATAAAATTGTTCAAATTTTTTGACAGAAATATTTTCTTGGGATAATTCCAGAAATGATATAAAGCCAAATATCTTGGCCTTTGAATTAACAAGAGTCATATTTGTTCCTTGGAGCTCCTTATTTAAGACATTGAGTTTTTCAAATATATCTGCTAAATAACTGACAAGTGCTTTACCATCAACTGTCAGTAACAGAGTCATATAAGGTTTGTCATCCAAGAACTCACTAAGAATATCAAATAATTCCATGAATCTTTTCAGGCAATTCCCATTTGATAACCACCTTACATCAGTATGAAGTAATAATCTTACATAGTCTGCATTTTGATCCTAGCAAAATTGTTTGAAAAGACGCTCACATTTGGCATTAGCTTTTATAGTGTTGATGCATTTTATAACTGCATTCAATGTCTCGTTTAGAACAGGGGAAACTTTTTTGGAAACTAAATTCTGTCTATGAATAACACAATGCACTAACAACATTTGGGGATTGTCGTCTTTCAATAATTTTAAAACTCCATTTTTCTTGCCCATCATCACAAGATATAATGTTCTCCATTGGTATCTGCTTATCATCTAAATATGTTTTTAATTTCTTATATTTATCAATTGCAATAGTGGTGGTTTCTAATGCTTCGCAAAATAGCATATCCTCAATAAATTCTCCATTATCAACATATCTTACATAGGCCATTAACAGAGCTTCACTATCTCTTACAGTTGATTCGTCCAACTGTATTGAAAAATTTGTATATTTTAATTTTTCAACAAGTTGTACTTCTACATCACAACTCATTTCATCAATCCTGCTACTAACAGTATTATTACTGAGCGGCATGCTTTTGAGATCTTGGTCATCTTTTTCAAGAACTACTTTCAGAAAAGTTGATATTGCGGGCTTAATTAAATTCTCCCCTATTGTATGATTTTTGCAACATTTTGCTATGAGAAGAGAAATTTCATAACTAGCCTCAAGACCACGATCCTTGCTTGCACTTCTTGCAGAGAACAATGAATTTATTGTTGATCTTTTTTCAAACTTCTCCTTTAGGGATTTAAAATACTCCAGTTTTGAATTAACATGAATACTGTGTTTTGCCTTCAAATGATTTTCGAGACGACCTCTCTTCATGGATTCATTAGTCAAACATTGGTGGCACAACAGACAAAAAGGCAACCTTTCATCATGAGTCGCTGGTATGAACCCAAACAGCAAGTACTCATCTGAATACTGGCGAACTTTTTTTTTGGCGTGCACACTGTTCATTTTATGCATCATGGGGGTAACTGAAAAGTGAAAATAAAATATTTATATACTTAGGAAAATAAATTTAATATCTAACTTCTGTAACATACAAGGCACAATGTCAATATGCAGTTGCCATTTCAAGTAAATATTGAGCTTTATATTCACAGTTTTAAATTAATGTTACTGTGACAAGATCAATGAATGATTATTTTTATACATTATTTTCAGAGAATAACAAGATCAATAATCATAATGAAAAGCACTTTAACCAGCCCTCTCAGTGAAGCTAAAAAACAGAGACAGATAACTATATCAACATGAAACTTGCATTTGTGTTTAATTCAATACTGCTTCCATGCTTTATTGTGCACATTTAATTTGGTTGTAGTTAGTTTCCTCTGTTTTTTTAGCTTCAGTGGGAGCGTTGAGCAGCTGACTAAAACTCACCTTCTTCCTTGACAGCAGATGAAGAACTGCAAAGTTAAACAAGTCAGAAGCCACGCATATAGCTGGTGCCAGATGCACGATAACATTAGTGGGTGAACACTTGACTAGATTGCACAAGCTGTTGTGCTCAGCTAGGTTGTAATTACAATTTTACCCTATAAATTTATAATTTTTACCCATATAGGGTAAAATAAAAAAAAATGTTGATATTACTATATTTTTCATATTGCCCCCCTATTATTATTGAATTGCCCCCCAGTGGGGCGTAGGCCCCACGTTGGGAATCACTGCCCTAAGTTAACGAGTTGCATGACCTAGCGTCAAGGAATAATCCGAGAAGACTGGACAACTCGCCAACTGCACTGGCTAACCATTATCCCGATCACAATCCACTAATCGATTAACATCCAGGTCGCTAATTACTGCTGGGTCGACAGAGACAAATGACGTAAAAAAAAAAAAAAAAAAACAGTCCTACCCTGCTTGGGAATCGAACTCGGGTCGACTCGCTTAAAAGTCGAGCATGCTGACCATTACACCACGTATCACCAAAATAATTTTTTGTTTTTTTTCGTGCTGGTCAAGCCCCGACCAGAGGTTAGCTAGACCCCCGGACAACTCTTTCGGAGATTGACCAGCACGTTGTATTTGTATTATTATCTTGACCTAATTATATGTTACAAAGTCACTTGTGTGTTTTTCAGTGTTGTTTTTAATAATATTTACTTATTGTAATTTAATGTCAACAAATAATTGACTAAAATAATATGAAAACAAACAAATATAAACGGAATATATACTATATGTTACACTAAATATGCATAATTGACGATTAGTGATAAATTCTAGGTATTTCTCTTTTTGGGAAATTTTTCACCGGCCATAAACGATCCTGTAGATCATAAATGTACAAATAAATGAATACCTTCATACAAAATGTAACCTGACCTGACCAAACCTAACCTAACCTATTTAAAGTATAAATTAAACATCATATGGCAGTAAGCAAGGGCTGAAAAGAAATATACAAAATCTTACAATATACGAATTAATATTAAGTTGTAGTAGTAAAACCAAAAAGTTATCTCTATTTGACAAAAACGATTGATGATTTGTAAAAGCTTAAACTAAACAGGGATAATTGCCTAATATCGATAACTTCTATGTATTATTTTAAGCTTCTGACTGGCCATCGGTGATCATGTACTTCATCATATTAGGTATTAATGAATTGTGAAATAGAAAACTTAAACTAACTTAACCTAACATTAACAAATATTAACTAAGTGTTATTTTTTTTTACCTACCAGAGGGTTGTGGGACCAGAGTGTGTTACCTGCCAGAGGGTTGTGGGACCAGAGTGTGTTACCTGCCAGAGGGTTGTGGGACCAGAGTGTGTTACCTGCCAGAGGGTTGTGGGACCAGAGTGTGTTACCTGCCAGAGGGTTGTGGGACCAGAGTGAGGGGTGCGGGCCAGAGTGTTACCTGCCAGAGGGTTGTGGGACCAGAGTGTGTTACCTGCCAGAGGGTTGTGGGACCAGAGTGTGTTACCTACCAGCTAGAGGGTTGTGGGACCAGAGTGTGTTACCTACCAGACGTTGTGGGACCAGAGTGTGTTACCTGCCAGAGGGGTGTGGGACCAGAGTGTGTTACCTGCCAGAGGGTTGTGGTACAGAGTGTGTTACCTACCAGAGGTTGTGGGACCAGAGTGTGTTACCTGCCAGAGGGGTGTGGGACCAGAGTGTGTTACCTGCCAGAGGGTTGTGGGACCAGAGTGTGTTACCTGCCAGAGGGTTGTGGGACCAGAGTGTGTTACCTGCCAGAGGGTTGTGGGACCAGAGTGTGTTACCTGCCAGAGGGGTGTGGAACCAGAGTGTGTTACCTGCCAGAGGGTTGTGGGACCAGAGTGTGTTACCTGCCAGAGGGTTGTGGGACCAGAGTGTGTTAACTGCCAGAGGGGTGCGGGACCAGAGTGTGTTACCTGCCAGAGGGGTGAGTG
>NW_024746515.1:0-37477 GCF_018991925.1 Homarus americanus | reverse complement strand
TTTATCCTGGTCAGAATCTGCATAACTACCATCTTCAAGCCTCAGGTCTCATACTCCTACTCGCGTTTTTATTTTCGACTTTACATACCGGTAAAGCGCCTTTGGGTTTGACTTGACCTCGCTTGCAACTAGCCTCTGGAACTCTTTTTCAGCCCTTCTACATTCTATCTTTGCTTAGTTTATGGCTCTTGCAGACATCCTCCTGTCCTGCTCATCGTCTGACCCAACTCACGTCTTGAATTTCTGGGTTTCTTCTTAGCTTTGTCGACCGCCGCATGGTTCATGTGTAGGGATCCCCTCGTGTTCCTAGAGACACTGGGTTTGGTCTTGGGTATATATTTATCGATCAAATGGGTCACTTTACTAGTTATGATATTCAGCGTAGTGTCTGTGTTCTTGTGCCTTAATGAGTCAGCCCAGTGGATACCCCTCATCTCTTCCCTCATCCCGTTGTAATTTCCCTTGTAATATTTGCACCTTGGCCTGGCCTTATCTTAAACTAGGTAACAGTTAAATCTGAATGACAACACTATAGAGTGACTGCTGCCAACTGGGGCAAGGTGTTCCAGTTTGGCCACCATACCCTTGTATGTATATTATGTATGCTGGATTATATATTATGTATGTATATTAGGTATGTGCTCCATTTATGTATTATTTATTCAGCCTAGCTAGCAGCATGTGGCAATGTAATTACCATATCCCACATGCTTAATTAATGTGCCTGGCGACGTATGGAAGCTGCTAATGTCTCACTTGCCATACGTCGTCTATAGTAGTTGACAAGGAGCCAAGCTGAGGAGCGTTACTCCCCTTGTGTACATATCTCTTATCCAGTAAATCGAACCTACAAAATCTATACAGGTGTTTATGTTCTCTCCTGTATATTGAACTTATTATCCAGAACCTAACATGGCGCAGTGCGTACTTTTACTGGATAATTACGAGTGATAGTGCAAAGTTTGTGGAAAGCCGGCTTATGGACTCCTTCCCTGCGTCAACCTACCGCCACCCGTCCTCGAAGAATTTAGCAACTTTGAGCAGTGTCAGTGACAGTGATTTTCTGTGAAGTGTTTAGTGCATTGTGTGTTTCGTGCCATTCATGTGTGACCTTGTTCTAAAGGATTCCCAAGGTATACGGCATGTTCTGGGCATTTGTGGGGAGTAGAGTTCAGTGCACCCTTCTCTGACCGCGTCCAGAGGGTAACTGGCGACTGACTGCGAGTCGCCGCGCCTCTCCCTCCTCTCTCTCCCAGCGAGACGCTGCCCAAGGCGCGCACACACACATACATGTACTAACACACTGACCGCGGCGATTGCCTTATATATATTTTATATATATAACCTACTTATCTGTGTATTTAATTTTTTTGTCTGAAATCTTGTTGATACGACGGGCTGACCGGTCAACACTGATTTAAGACACAGTACACAGATGAAGTAGTTATGTCTCATGCCTTACGTAGCCGTGGACCCAGCGTCCGGATGAGTGAGGCGGATGATAGCTCGGCATAGATGGATGACATGGCCGACCACGACGCTCCAGCTCCCACAACATCGCGCAGCCCTTCACCTCAATATTCAGTGTTGTCTCCAGAGATAATTGCTTTAATGAAGTTTATGAGAGATGAAAGGCGCGAGGATGAAGCTAACAGACGTGTGGCGGATGAACACAGAAGGCAAGCAGAGGCAGAACGAGACCACCAACGGAGATTGGAAGACAGTGCACGGTTTGAAGCTTTGATATCTCGCCTCACTGTTAACCAAGCCCCTGGCTCTAACACTGCCTCGGTACTGACTGGTTCAGATACCTCATCAATGCTTCCTTCACGCCCCACAGCCCCACCTAAAGCAGCAGCTCAAACACCGCCCATCTTGAAGCCTGATGTGAATTTCCAGACTTTTCGTGAATGGCGGCGACGGTGGACTGATTATTCTACAATGGTGGACCTCCAGAGTTTGTCACAGCCTAAACAACTCATCCAGCTGCTTATGTGCCTGTCCTTGGAAGTTCAGCGTGTCTTAGAACATACGTTGCAGGTACCTCCGACCTCTTCGTTGTCTGTAGAGGAGGTACTGGACATTCTACAACGGCACATCAAAGGACAGCAGAATGAAGCTCTGCGCAGGAGGGAATTGTTTAGCTGCAGACAGATGGAAGGTGAGTCTTTTGACGCCTTTTATGTACGTCTTAAGGGAGCCTCGGAAGAGGTAGATATATGTCTAGGCCACCACCAGCAGTGCGAGGAGACCCAGTTGAAGCAGGTGATCCTGATGGGTGTTAAGGACGAGGAACTTGTCCAGCGCCTCACCTCCCTCGACTCTTCCTCTTCTCTGAAGGATGTGTTGACGATATGTCGCTCCTATGAGGCTGCCAGGTGTGCCACCTCTGCCATCCGAGCTCCCCCTACAGCTGTACGCGCTGTGTCCCGGTACAAGAAGGACACGAAGTCTGCTCCTACGCCTTCGCCCACCACGTCCACGCCCGGTTCATTTTGTAACAACTGTGGTAAGCAGCACGGAACACAGGTGTGTCCAGCTGCTGAGTCTACCTGCAACAGTTGTGACCGTAAGGGCCACTGGTCACTCACAGTACGGTGCCCAGCCAAGTACGTCCAGTGCAATGTGTGCGGTCGTTTGTGCCACTATGACAAGTGTTGCCCCTCCAACAAACCCAAGGGACAGCGTCGGCGGAAGCTTCAGCGCCCTTCCACCAGAGAGGGCCGCCCACAGTCTTCCAATCAGAAGCATGACGACCCTGGACAACGCTCGAGCCATATTAGGAATGTGTGCTCCCCCCCCGCGTCCCAGGACCAAAGTTCCCCAGTACATCAGTGTCATTGTGACCTACCGCAGTGTCTCATCCCGTCTTCGGATGTTGCCCGACACCGGCGCTGATGCTACAGTCATCGGTCCCCAGCATTTGCAATGCTTGGGGCTCTCTCCAAGTGATCTAGGACCGCCCCCCAAGGATCTCCGCTTTATGGCAGATGGTTCACAGATGACCCCGGCCCTGGGTTCACTCCAAGCACAAGTCACCTTTGGCAACAGGTCGTGTCAAGCCTGGATTGATGTGCATAACGGTGTCCCGACTCCTTTGCTGTCCTACAGACATTGTCAAGAGTTGGCCATCATCTCCCAGGACTTCCCCAAACCTATTCTTGAGGTAAAACACGCCAACAGGGTGCAAAAAGGGAGCAGCAACGACCCTGCTGCCGCCCTACCCCTGCCTCTTGCCAGTGACACCTCTCCTTCGGATGCTCGGAAGTACTTCCTGAAGGAATTCAGCGACGTTCTGGTGACCAAGTCCGCTCTGGAATCCAAGCCTCTCAAGAAGATGGTAGGTCCCCCATGAGGATCCACCTGAGGGACGACGCGAAGCCCTTCGCTATTTACACCCCTCGACTGGTTCCCCTGGCCTTCCGCGAGGCGGTCAAAAACGAGCTGGACTCCATGGTCGCCCAAGAAATTATTGCACCAACCGGCGATGACCCGTCTCCATGGTGTCACCCTATGGTTGTCGTCGCAAAACCTAAAGGTGGTGTTCGGATCACCACTGACCTCTCCAAGCTCAACAGCCAGGTGTCTCGTCCTGCGCACCCTTCTCCCACGCCCTTTGCAGCTATACGCAGTGTGAACCCGAAGGCGCGCTTCTTCACGACGATGGACGCCCTGTGTGGATACTGGCAGATAGAGCTTGCCGAAGAAGACCGACCACTCACAACTTTCATCACCCTGCATGGACGTTACAGTTATTGCCGTGGCCCCATGGGATTCGCCGCTACAGGAGACGCTTTCTGTCTTCGAGGTGATATGGCTCTACAAGGTCTGGCAAACTGCGTGAAAGTGGTCGACGACATACTCGTGTACGACGAGGATTATATGGATCACCTCTGCCGTATCTACGAGGTACTCAACAGGTGCCGGAAGCACGGCATTACCCTAAATGCCGACAAGTTTGTTCTGGCTAGCTCTTCAGTTGACTTTTGTGGGTACACCCTCTCAGGGAATGGTATCGCAGCTGACCCGGAAAAGGTCCGCGCCATCACGGATTTTCCCACCCCTGCTAACCTTACCGACTTGAGGTCCTTCATCGGTCTCGTCAACCAGTTAGCAGAGTTTTCGTCGGACATCTCCGCAGCTGCCCAACCACTTCGCCCCCTGATGAGCCCCAAGAGGACATTCCTGTGGACCCCCGACCACGACAAGGCCTTCCAGCAAGTGAAACAGGCCCTGTCTAGTCCACCGGTCCTCGCCACGTTTGACCCAGCCTTGCCGACGGTTCTGCAGACAGATGCCTCACGCTTGTATGGCGTGGGATACGCCCTATTGCAGGATCACGGTGGAGGGCAGTTCCGGCTCGTCCAGTGTGGCTCGCGTTTCCTCTCTGACACCGAGACGCGCTACGCCACTATTGAGTTGGAGCTGTTGGCTGTGGTTTGGGCGATGTCCAAGTGCAGGTTTTACCTCATAGGCCTGCAACACTTTCACCTAGTGACCGACCATCGCCCTCTTGTCCCGATCCTCAACCACTACACGCTGGACGCCGTTGAGAACCCTCGCCTCCAGCGTCTGAAAGAGAAGCTCTCGGCCTACGTTTTCACAGCAGTGTGGCGTGCTGGTAAGTAGCTCTGCATCCCTGATGCTTTATCCCGCTCTCCTGTCAGCCGCCCTACTCCAGAAGACCATGGGCTCGACGCCGACCTCGCTCTTTCCGTCAGGACTGTGGTCACTCTACACGCCGTCCAATCCCTTCGTTCGGACCTGTCACCAGATGACGACAAGGCAATGGAGGACCTTCGAACAGCGGCCCGAGATGACCCTTCCTACGTCCGACTCGTCGAGTGTGTGAGGAATGAATTCCCTAGCAACCGCTACGACCTTTACAACACCCTGCTCCCGTATTGGAAACTCCGCGATGAACTCTACTGCGACGGGGACCTTGTTCTGTACGGAGCACGTGTAGTTGTCCCTGCTGCCTCACGTCCCCACGTCTTGGCTCGCCTTCACGACAGTCACCGTGGAGCTGAGGCCACCAAACGACATGCACGACAGCCAGTGTTCTGGCCCGGCATCGACTCCGACATCTCCAATATTGTCCGTGCGTGTGAGCCCTGCCAAGTATTACAACCCAGCCAGCAGCAGGAACCCTTCATGAGTGACGACAACCCCACTCGCCCCTTTGAGTCTGTGTCAGCCGACTTTTTCTGTGTGTCAGGAAAGTCCTTCCTTGTTATCGTCGACCGTCTCTCTGGTTGGCCGGTTGTCATCAAGTGCAGTAATGACACGACGTCTGCCGCCACCATCAGCAAGTTCCGCCACTACTTCCGAGACGTGGGCGTTCCTGTGTGCCTGCGAACCGACGGAGGGCCCAGTTCATAAGCCGGGACTTTGCTGTGTTCCTTGACCGATGGGGAGTCCGGCATGTGTTGTCATCGCCCCATTACCCGCAGTCCAACGGCCACGCTGAGGCTGCTGTCAAATCCCTGAAGCACCTCATCCTTAAGGTGGCCCCTTCTGGGAATATTGACTGCGAGGCCTTCGACTGGGGTCTTCTTGAACTCCGCAACACACCTAACTACACCGGACGCTCCCCTGCCCAGGTCTTGTATGGACGCCCCCTTCGTTCTTGTGTCTCTGTTCACCCTCAATCCTTCTCCAAGGAGTGGCAGGCCAAGACAGAGGATTGTGATCGCCGAGCCGCCGAACTTGTTCATGATGTCGTCGCCCGCTACAACGACCACGCCCGTCCTCTCCCCAAGTTGAGTGTTGGCACCCAAGTCCATGTTCAGGACCCGACCTCCCTACGTTGGGACAAAGTGGTCATAGTCATGGGTCTCGGTAGGTCACGGGACTACCAGGTGCGGTTACCCAGTGGTCGTGTGTGGTGGAGGAACCGCCGTTTTCTTCGCCCCGTAACAACGCCTTCTGCTGACCCCGCCACCAGTGTTGAGTCCCATACCCTTCCCAGTGATCAAGTCCCTCGACGCTCAGAACGGATCCAAAAGAAAAGGTCCGCTCAAGACTTTGCTATGAGCGTATAGGGGGGAGGGAGGTGTATGTATATTATGTATGCTGGATTATATATTATGTATGTATATTATGTATGTGCTCCATTTATGTATTATTTATTCAGCCTAGCTAGCAGCGTGTGGCAATGTAATTACCATATCCCACATGCTTAATTAATGTGCCTGGCGACGTATGGAAGCTGCTAATGTCTCACTTGCCATACGTCGGCTATAGCAGTTGACAAGGAGCCAAGCTGAGGAGCGTTACTTCCCTCTGTGTACATATCTCTGATCCAGTAAATCGAACCTACAAAACTATACAGGTGTTTGTGTTCGCTCCTGTATATTGAACTTATTATCCAGAACCTAACAACCCTCCTCGTTTGTTATGATTAGGTGTAGTGGCTAGGGTGTTTGCTCCCCTCTGTAATGTGTCGGGTCTCTAACATGTTGGAACAGAAAACTATCTCTCAGAGTTTCTACAAAAAGAGTAGCAGGGTTATTCAAGTCATTTGGGGTGAACTTGTTTCTCCAGTCGATGTTGCCATAGTTAAAGTCCCCCATGATAAGGAGCTGGCTAGGGTTGAGCATTGCCGCATTGTCTATTAAGTCTCTTAAGTTCCTTTGATTTAGTGGGCCATAGTTTGGGGATCTGTAGATACACCTAACACTAAGTAAGTCCCCTCCCTTTAGTTTAATTTTACACTACTTGGACTCTTCAAAAACATCCTCTCCCTGTACCCTCGCCTGGCTGGCTCTAAGGTCTTGCCTAGCATAGATAACCACACCCCTCTTGCAAGTTTCTTGAAACAGGTTCGTAAATGAGTCATATCCAGCAATTCTGAACTCACATTCTTCTGGGTCGATTTTCCTGTTCTTGTACAACAATTTTACAAGTCCTATAATATCTGCTTGGTGTACCTTCAGTAGCGTTTCAAACTCCTCTCTCTTATCAGGGAACGTATTAGTATTATTGTACATGACAATCAAGCCAGAATTTGTTCTCGGTAACATCTCTGCTCTTAGTAGTAACCCCCCCCCCCCAATTCACAGAAGCTGCAGCATTTGCTAAGAACACTGTATTTTGCAGGGTGTGGTTAGAAATGTCATTGTTTACAAGGCGCTCGCCTTCTCCCGGCTGATAGGCGGAGCTGGTGCCACCTCAGGTGGGTAGAGAGGGTGGAGGGTGCACTGCTGTCTCCCGGCCCTGTGTCGGCACACTTGCTTCCACCACCTTCTCCCTGAATACAACCCATGTACACCCGTCCCCGCTCCTCCTCGACTCCTCCCTTCTCTACTTCATGCCCTGCAGGAGCTTCCTGTGCTGTTCCCTCTGCAATACCGTGCGATCTGGGTGAATGAATACACTCCGAAATGCCTCGCTCCTTGCTAAGTTTTTTGCCTGCCGAATAACCTTCCATTTCTCCTCCTCACTCAACTAGTGTGATCCTGAGGGGGCGAGACTTGTTCCCCTGCTTTTGTCCCAGCCTCCTCACATCCTGAGGGGTTGATGGCGTCTTCAGAATCTCTTTACAAATATTCTTAAACTGCATCTTATCGTGTGTTTTCTTACTCTCAGTTCCGTCCGCCTGGCTCTCAGGGACTCCAAAAACCATTACATCGTTCCTGCGCTGGAAATGTTCCCGTTGTTCCTCCTCTCCCCTAACAGTAGGTCCGTTAATTTTCATTTCTTTGACACACTTCTTCAGAGTTCCTAGCTGCTGTAGAACCTGTTCTGTTCCTGCATTACTCTCCGCCACCTCTCGTGGCCCTGCTAATACCTCAGTATAACTCCTCTTAGCAACCACCTCCATTCTATCGGCAACTTCCTCAGTCTCAGCAAGGATCTCTTTCCCAACTTCTTCTAGTTTGGCAACCAGCAAGGCACCAGCTTCATCTATTTTCGTCCCTAAGGAACTCGTTCCCCTATGGTTTGCAATCGCCTTTTTCACCTTGACTATGCAGTCAGGGCAATACCAGCAACAGCCTTCATGCTTTACGGCAGTTTGTATCATCCTAAACGTTGCATTAGTCAGGCCTGTATCCTCCATATCCGACGCCCCCCTCCAGTAATCACATATCATACTCATGGTTGTTGTTGATGTTTTTTTTTTAGGGGGGGGCAGACTGTGTATAGATCTACACCTATTAAAAAAAATGTTCTTCGCTGTCCTCTGCTGGGTTTAACCTCCCCTGTTGCCTTTAGAGTAGTCTTCTGTTTTTTTCTTTTTTTTCCAGTTCACTTCGGGGATTTGTTGGTATTTATGTGCTAACTCTATGAACACTGCATTTTGCTATGAATGACGAATTTTATAAACCCACTCAGTCTTTTAGAAACACAGAAAAATAAAATATAACCTTCTTTTGGGCCGTAATACAATGCCTTTAAGGATAGCAAAGCTTGTTGATTTTATTATTTTTTTATTTTAACTAGTATTTCCTTATACTTTCTTTTCCCGTTCTCATCAACGATTTATCACTGTGGACACTGTATCTCCCTGTGAATGGTGTATTGTAGACACAGTTTCATTCCATGAGAAAGCACACAAACAAAATAAAATTTAAAGTCTCTGTGGCACCTATAACACGACTTGGTTTCAGCTGGCAGTGGTGCCTTCCCAGCTTGCTTGCCTATTTGTATTCACTTTAAGTTATTTACAACCTCTTCCGCAGTCACTGATGACACTATGAACTGATTTAACCAAAGGCACAGTACTACACTCCCTGGTTGGCCTTTATCACAGCCGTGACCACAACTCCGTAAAAAAATAAAAAATATAAAAGTTTTGTCATATGGCAATGATTTTCCGGTTGTAGGCCTCCCGACCTGGGCTGCACCTCCAACTCGGTGGAGATTGAGTTTTCAATAATACAATAACGTTCAACATTAAAACTTGCAGCATCGATTTACACTTTCACACCACTCAGACGATCTTGATGATCTTATATAATCAATGACCAATATCTGCTGCTCTACAACGAAGGCCCGAATGCCGAAACACGCTTTGTTGCTAAGCAGAGACGCAACACAACCCGACCCGAGCCCTTGCCCAAGTGGAAGTAGAGGCGGATGAGTGTACTCGGGAGGGAGAGAGGTCGAGGGGGTGTAGAGGTGATAACGCAGGATGTCAGCAGCAGTGTGGACGGGCCAGTGTTGAGAGGGAGGGGGGAAAGTAATGGGGACAGGCCGGCGCAGGAGGGTGTTAAGATGTGAGTTCAGTGAGCGCGACAGGGGAGTCGGTTGCTCACTGCGAAAAAGTTTAACACCAAGGATGACATTGAGAGCAGTAATTCGATCGCAGACGGGGAGCAGAATTAATTCACGCTGCATAACTTCCATTCTGGTGGTCATAAGGCAGCTGATGATGAGTCTCATCGTTCTGTTTTGGATTTTCTCTATACTTTGTTTCTCGCGTTGGGAGGCGACTACAAAGACAGGACATGCATAATCTATGACAGCTCTGGTGATGGCAATGAGACGTAGGACCCCGACAGAGGCTCCTTTGAGGCCGTGGGTGAGGTACTGGAGGGGCCTCGTTCTATGGCGGCACTGGGAGATGACATGGGCGGCGACAGTGGGGGTAGTGGCGCTGGTAGTGGCTCGCAGGGCTACACCAAGGTACCTGTAGGTGCGTACTTGATCAATGTCTTGTCCTTGCAGAGTCAGCGGTGTCTGACCCTGGAAGTGTGAGATGAACTTGGTTTTAGTGTGTGAGATGACTAGACCGAGTGTTTGACAGGTCCGGACGAACGTGGAGAGTGTCATATTATGGAATACATGTTCTCTTGTTCTAATTGGGTTTTGTTTTGTTCTGTTGCAGATGTATATGGATTTATGAGTTGAATAAAGCCTTGATTACTGAAGCTGTTTGATCTCATACGACAATTTATTCAACTCATATTCTACTAGCAAAATGGAACGCATACTCTGCCCCGACAAGCTTGATGTTGATCCAAATTCCCCAGCTGCTGAGAAGGAATACAAGCATTGGCTTAAAACTTTTGAAAACTTTATTGATGAGTGTGGAGACAGAGCGCCTGACAAACTACGATGTTTGACAAAATATGTGTCTGCTACTGTGTATGAATTCTTTGCTGATGCTACGGAGTTTGAAACCGCTATACAAGTGTTAGAAAAGGTATATGTGAAAAAGAAAAATGAGATATTCGCCGGACACCAGCTCGCCACAAGACGTCAGCGTCCTTCCGAAACACTGGATGAATTTCTTCGCGACTTGCACAGACTCAGCAAAGATTGTACTCTAAAAGCTGTCACGGCCGAAGAATATTGTGAAGAGTTAGTACGGGATGACTTCATCAACGGACTGTCTTCTGCAAATATACGTCAACATCTATTGGAAAATCAGGCTCTCACACTCTCTCAAGCCTTTGATCAAGCTAGAGCCTTGGATCTTGCACAGCGTACTTCGGAAACCTTCCAGCCACTAGGCCCTGTCATTGCAGCAGCTTCAGGATGTGTGGAGGAAACTGTTAAGTCACCATACACTAATCAACAAGATATATATCCAGATGAGGATTCAACACTTACAAGTATGACCACTAAGAAACGATGTTGGTTTTGTGGTGGCAGTCTTCATTTACGGGCGAGATTTCCAGCTAAAGATAGTGATTGCTTTTCATGTGGAAAAAGAGGGCACTCGGCAAAAGTCTGTCAGACTAAGGGTAAGAAACAGGTCACGGCATCAATTTCATCTCCTACTCTTTGTACCATCTCAGCTGCTGTTCCTCATTACCTGAATTGCTCTGCTACAAACTTAAAGGTAAATGGAAGACGAATCTCCCGCCTTATTGGTTCGGCAAGTTCTGAGAGTTTCATTGACAAGAGAGTGGCCTATCAGCTTAAGCTTCACATCAAACCCGTTTTCCAAAGTATAACCCTAGCAATGTCTTCTTTAACGGCTTCTGTGATAGGTGAATGTACGGTGGATCTCTATGTGAATGACAGTCATTCTCCAAACACACGTCAGGGCGTCATTGAGAATCTTTGTGGTGATGTTATTCTCGGCATAGATTTAAAAAACAACACTCCTTAGTTACCATAGAGCATGGAGGACCCAGACCTGAGCTCATGATTTCCACAATTGATAACAAGCCTGTATGTAGCCTGGCATCAGCAGGTATGTCAGAACCACTGTTATTTGCAAACATGCAAGAAGATGCAAAGCCGATAGCCACCAAATCTAGGAAGTTTAGCCCTGATGACCAAAAGTTCATTACCAAAGAAATACAACGCTTACTGTCCGAAGGCATCATAGAATCAAGTACAACACCCTGGCGTGCACAGGTTGTGATTGCAAGAGATGATTCAGGCTGTCACAGAAAACGAATGTGCAGCGACTACTCTTCTACGGTGAACATTTACACCAATGTCGACGCATATCCATTGCCAAACATTGAAACCATGGTCAACACTCTTGCTAAGTACCACGTGTTCTCAACATTTGATCTAAAGAGCGCATACCATCAACTACGCAGAAGCGAGTCTGATAAACCCTTTACAGCATTTGAAGCAAATGGCAAACTGTATCAATTCACACGTGTACCATTTGGTGTCACTAATGGTGTTGCCGTTTTTCAAAGAGCCATCGACAAGTTCGTGGAGGAGGAGAATCTATGTGACACATTTCCCTACCTTGACACTATTGCCATAGGTGGTCGGGATCAGAAAGAACATAACACAAATCTTGAGAAATGTCTTGCTGATGCTGAGGAAAGGAAGTTGACATTCAATACATCCAAATCTACAATATCAGCAAAATCGATTAATCTTCTGGGTTATCAACTTGGAAATAGTCAAATCAAACCAGATCCTGAAAGGCTAAAACCACTGCAAGAACTTCCACCACCTACAAACCCATCGACTCTTCAACGCGTACTTGGTATATTTGCTTATTACGCTGAGTGGATCACGGAGTTTTCAGAAAAGGCACGGCCTCTCTACAAGGCTAAATCTTTTCCTCTGGACCGTGAAGCGCTCACAGCTTTTGATGACTTGAAGAAACTGCTTGGGGAAGCTGCCCTAAATAGCATTGACCATGCCATCCCATTTGTTGTGGAGTGTGATGCGTCGGATGTGCCCGTGTCTGCTACTTTGCATCAAGCTGGTCGGCCAGTAGCCTTCATATCTCGGATGTTATCTGGCAGTGAAATTCACTATCCTCCTGTTGAGAAGGAGGCGACTGAAATAATTGAAGCGGTTAGAAAGTGGTCTCACCTGTTGTTGGGACGGCACTTCGCCATTGTTACTGACCAGCGATCAGTTGCAATTATGCTGGACAGTCGTAGGAGGACTAAAGTGAAGAATGACAAGATACAAGGGTGGCGGCTCGAACTCGCATGTTTTAGCTATTCCATTTGGTATCGGCCAGGTAGAGACAACGTTGCTCCTGACACTTTCACCCGAGCGTACTGCGGAGCCATCTCATCGTCAAACCTGTCATCCATGAAGGTCCCTGCCACCCGGGGGTTGTCAGAATGCTTCATTTTGTCTGGATAAAGAACCTCCCATTTTCTACGGAGGATGTGAAAAAGGTCTGTTCAACTTGTCGTGTATGTGCTGAAATCAAGCCAACATTTCACAGGTCTACTGAAAATACCCTTATCAAAGCTACTCAACCAATGGATAGACTGAGCATTGACTTCAAAGGTCCTCTTCCATCACGCAACGAGAAACTCATATCTCTTCACTGCTGTGGATGAATATTCCAGATTTCCCTCAACTGTCAACAGATGTCTCGACACCATCTTCTCGCTTTGTGGTATGGCGAGTTTTGTCCACTCTGATCGAGGAAGTGCATTTATGTCTCGTGAAGTGAAAACTCATCTCGCTAGTCGTGGAGTGGCGTCCAGCAAAACTACACCTTACCACCCAACAAGAAACAGTCAAATAGAACGGTACAATGGCATAATCTGGAAGTCCATATGTTTAGCTGCCAAATCTCGAGATGTTCCGGATACTGAAGCACTTCACTCCATTAGATCATTGCTCTCAATAGCCATCAACGTGACTCCACATGAGAGGTTTTTCACTTTTCCGAGACGATCTTGTCAGGGTACATCCCTGCCAACATGGCTAACGACACCAGGTCCCTTATTCTTACGCCGACTCGTCCGCTCAAACAAAGGTGACCCTCTCGTTGATGAGGTGGAGCTTCTCGAGGCTAACCCAACGTATGCACACATTAAGTATCCAGAAGGACGCGAATCTTTTTTCCTCCGTGATCTTGCTCCATGCCCTGGTGGATCCTCATCCTCAGACATCTCTGCCGGATCAACCTCACCTTCAGTGGAGCCAGAAATGTTGGATAATGGTGAGGGAGTTGCTGCAGAGGGAGATAACGGGACGACATTGCTGAATCCTAGTATCATGCAGGAGTCACCTCTTCGTTGTTCTACTCGGCAGCGAAGAGAACCCCAGCGATACGGCTATGATGTTTGATTGATTATGATGGCCGGGGTGAATGTCATATTATGGAATAAATTATGTTTGTGTTTACCTTTACTCTAAATGTTCTGTTGTTCTAATTGGGTTTTGTTTTGTTGCTGCAGATGTATATGGATTTATGAGTTGAATAAAGCCTTGATTACTGAAGGTGTTTGATCTCATACGACAGAGAATATAGGTTGTTCATGTTGCACTGTAGTAATTTGTAAGAGGTTACTTATTAATAACCCGAAAGCGCCCTCCGAGCCGTAATCCACATTTTTAAACCAAATTTTGTCGGGTTATCATTTGGTAGTCCGACAATATTATTGGAATGTTCGGGATAAGTCTTCGGGTGTGGGCACCCGAAAGACTTATCCCGAATGTTCAAACTAGTTATAAATGAATAGAAAACGTCTCTGAAATGTAATATATATAATTTAAGATGAGATAATAAAGAAAAAAAATATTTAAATATCCTAATAACCGGTTCCAATGGAAATGTGAATATTTTTAAGAGACCGCCGTGTACTCTTGTGATGTTTTACCTTCAACTCCGAAGATTTTTCATCCCCCCATCGCCCTTCTCTAATTTATCAAGTATTGCATTCCTACAAGCATCCTCTTACAGCATCAAGTATGTTAAAAAACGCACTTTTCTTTGTGATAAATAGATGTAATACCATTTCCTATTCCCCAATATATTATATCGGAAAGATATAACATTAGCAAAATATACTGTACTAGATAGGTTGCTCAGGTAATAGTTTACAAATGTCATCTGTGACCCACGCTGATAATAACCATGGAAAAAATTTCTCCTGCTATATTTCACTGTTTGGGTTGTTGTTGTTCCAGTCGTGTTAGGTACTACCAATATGTGAAAGTTTAGATTGGGTTACGTAAAATTTTTTTTAGGTGAAATGTTCGAACTCAGGGTTAGAGAAAGTGCCCAAATTGATTAATGATGTTTTCAATCACTCGATTTAAATCGTGTCAGTCCTATCTTACATCCTGGAACAACAATAAACAAAAGTTAAATATACTATGGACAAATTTCTTAAAGAAATTCTCTGTAATAGCTGTGCAACACGCTTGTAAACGATTATCAAAAGTAATTTATCTTATATACAGTAGTTACTGTAATATATAGATAATAGATATTAGATTTTGATTTATTTTTTCAGGCTGGCATTATAGCATTCTAGTATTGTTATTAGAGACCATCAAAATCCGTTTGCTTATCTCTCTGAGGAGGAGTTCATCAAGAGGTATAGGCTGTCCAAGGAATGCATCCATGAACTTCTTGAACGAGTTGAACCACATATGCGAAGAGTTCAAGAAGGACGAGGCAAGAAATTCTGGTGTTACTAAAGTGTGCGGTCCACAAGATAATTGGGTTAAGTAAGCTTAGGTTAGATTAGGTCAGGTTAGGTTAGGTCAGGTCAGGTTAGGTCAGGTCAAGTCAGGTCAGGTTAGGTCAGGTCAGGTCAGGTCAGGTCAGGTTAGGTTAGGCCAGGTCAGGTCAGGTCAGGTCAGGTCAGGTTAGGTTAGGTTAAGTAAAGTTAGGTTAGGTTAGTTAAAGTTTGGTTAGGTTAGACTAAATATATCTTTGTAGACCGAAAGTCTTTATAACATTGAATAAATACCCAATACACTTCTAAACAAATACCAAAATCCAAGATTTTGTGACGCAATAAAAGAGGGGGGGGGAGCATCACCACTATGCAGCACTCAGCACTCATGAAAACCCCTAAACTCACCAGCCATGTACAATAATAATACCAGGCCATAATTACAGTGTAGTAATATCTTCATTACCCAGAATTCGTTAATGCATACTCATAATTGCAATTGGCTCGGAGTTTTTCCGGGAAAATTTTCAACATTCCGGGTCTGTGAACGAGTTTTCAAGGTTGAAAATCGGATTAATTTTCTCTTTAATTCCGAAAAATCTCTTGAATTTGATTCCAGGTCTTGGAGCAAATTTCGAGGTTAAATATCAGGCACATTTTCTGGAAATTTTTATGAAAACTTCCTGAAAATCAACGAGGTTTCCTGGGTCTCCGAGGATGAAAGAATGTTTAAACTCGGAAACTTTTACATGAAATCGGAAAAATTCTAGGGATGTGGGATTTTTTCATGGTTTGAGAGTCTTCTTGTTATCTGGAAGTCTCTCAACCCTGGAAGAGCTCTGCACCAATTATTCCGGCTAACGGGGATATCACCTGTATGTTGCGCTTTACGGAGGTGATTCTCTGAAGAACTTAAAATGTAAGACAGTAATTTATATCATCATAGGAGACCTGTTGTTTACTATAATCAAGATATGCAATGTTAGAGAAAACAGTAAATAACAAAAAATATCTATATCCTACAGGATGCAGTATTCCACACACCTGCAGCTCCGAACTGCATTGAGATACTTTAGCAGTGGCAGCTTCCAAATTAGTATGGCAGAATGCTTGAAGATTTCTGTGTCATCAGTTTGTAAGTTTGTCAGAACTATTTCGTCCTTTACGGCAAAAGATTACATTCACTTTCCAGAATGAGGCAACATACAAAACCTTGAAAATGAATTTCACACCATTGCAGGGATGTCTGGTGTATTTGGATGCATTGATGGGTCTCACATCCCTATTAGAAGCCCTGGAGGAAAGACAGCTGAACTACATCGATATAGAAAGGGGTGTAATTGATACATGGTTTTGATTTGTATAATGTAGTTTGTTTGGAAGTAGAGCAAGTGTAAGGGCAAATGGAAGCATTATTGGTTTGGTAAAAAAAGAAATTGGATAATAGATTTTATTATCAATGTTATTTTCCAAAAAATATTTTGGTTTTAAATAACACATTTTATTTCCTCCAAACATTAACAAAGTACAATTTGAAACAATATTTCAATTCAAACAAATTAAAAAGGGATAACACTGGCATGACTGTAACAGCACCATTTGTATTATATAAATATTTGCCCAAATGTATAATACCAAATTATTCACTAAGTTATTCAACAATGACTCAGTAGTTATTCACCAAGTTATTCAACTGTGTTGATGAATTGCTGAGGTGACATTCCTTTCCGGGAGAGAGCGAGGTAAGGCTAGGGTCAGCGCATGTCAGCAACAACACATCTGACGCGTTTCCTCTCGAGGGCTTCCTGTTCGTCTTTCTCTCCCTGTGTGAGGGAGAGACTCATATCACTTGTTACCCCGTGAACACCTCACTTAAGTGTTCTCCTACAAGTGCACTAAGACACTTTCCTTAGTAGAGAAGGTACAATATATTCTCAACTGAACTGTGAAATTATATTTTTCTACAATAAAGCAAAACCAACATAGTGTTTACTTCATCCCTGCCACTTATCAATTCAAGAACTAATATATATTTATATATATTGTGTGACCAACACACTGGTGGCAAGCGGTGAGACGGGTTAGAAGAAGAATCGGTCAGAAACTCAGAACAAACATTATTATAAGTGATTCCAGTGACTTAAGTGGCATCTTAAGTGAATCATCAGCAAACAAGCAATTACAAGAAATTTAAGTGGACAGTGGCTATAAACACTTGCAGAACGTATACATAGAGACACAGTGGTAACAAGAACATTATAAAAGATTGCCAACTTAGCAGTCAAACCCTCAGTGACACATCCTACTGAAGGTTACCCCCGACCGGAGCCGAAAGCAGCCGAGCCTACCCGAGTGTGGGCTGAGATTACTACCAGCTAACTCTACATTACGGGAGTTTAGGAAGGTTGTCAAAGTGGCTCCAAACAATCAAACAATCTCTTGCTTAAACAATCAAGACTCGTCGGTGTGCAACAGAGGACAGCCCCAGATCAGCACCCAGGCTGATCGCACCAACTGAGAGGTCAGCCCCAGATGAGCCCTGAGCTGACCGCCGCAAGATCCAGATCAGCCCCCCAGGTGGATTGCCATAAGACGTGACGTCATCCCTCCCTGAGAAGGACGTCATCGACTCCTGACCTCATAGCCAGGGCGAAGTTCTACGCACTCTCCACAAACAATCAATATTTTATAAACTACAAAAACACAAGCGAACTTCAAAAGTCTTCACATGTAATCAATATAAATATATATATATTACGTGCACAATGCACAAACGTAAAATTAAATGAACACATTTAGAAAGTACGTCCTCTACTTACAAAAAGTATATATATATATATATATATATATATATATATATATATATATATATATATATATATATATATATATATATATATATATATATATATATATATATATATATATATATATACGTAACCGGTCGAAATTGGTGGAATTTTAATTTCTAACTTGGCTTGGGGTTTATTAATTATTAGATGGAAATTGCAGTGGAAATAACCCCTTGGAGAAAAAACCCGAACCAGCACAAGAACACTTAAATTTACTAACAAAAATGAATTCTCCTTGACCCGTGGAAGGATAGCATCTGTGATTGGGGTAAATGAGACGCACTGTAAAATTTAGACTCTTCTTTTCCCTCCAACACTACAGACGCAATCAAATAATGGTACACCAACATATGCGCACCTCTTAACCTGAACTTAAAACACTACTCTTGGGAATAAAAGTGATACATGATATTGAAATTATCAGAGAACTCAGAAAATGCCTCATTAGGTAACAATAAATTCAAAGTATTAAGAAATGTTGCTTGCGCACATGAAGCAGACCTTAAGGGCTTTCAACCAAATAATATCAATCACTGAGAAAATGGTATAGAAATAAGAAATTTTTAACTCCTCCATGAATAGGCCTTAAGGGCACTCAATAAAATTATGTTGCACCAACAGATGCAAGCCTTAAGGTTATCAACAAAATGATATCACTCACTGAGGAAATGGTATAAAAAATAGAAATTATAAAGAAATATTAACTGCATTAAAGGAACTAAATCACAGTATCGCTTACATCAGAAAGGAGGAACCTCATCTGAAAACAGTTCCCTCATTCTCTGGCATCAATTAGTGACACAAACATTAAAAACCAATACTATCAAAATTAACTACACACAGCAAGACAATATCAGTAACTTTAAAAATAGCATTCACTACACACAGCAAGACAATATCAGTCACTGAGAAAACATTATCACTATTTTAAGAAGTTACTGCTTCCACCAATACCGGTACACCATGCTTCTTAACCTAACACATAGTTTCCACATGCACCTGTAGTTATTTAAGGCACAACCAACAGGCACCCGTAGTTAAGGCCCAAACCAGCCTTTCTCAACCTTGGAAAATGTACCTCTAAGTTCCACTAGACTCCTGGTCTCAGTGTGTGACCATCCATTCACTCAGCTGGCCTCATTTTACACTCAGTACATCCATGAATGGAAGGGAGTGAGCAACTACGACCTTGTACAGTTGAGAGAAGCTTTAGCTTCCCGTTAGTAAAGGTTTTCACTAAACTGTTTGAAGATATGTGATATCGTGAACCGAGGTAGAGGAGAGCTGATGACCCGAAACGATCGTCAAACAGGGACAGACAATGGTCCCAAGTCGTTAGTTGGGCACCCAGACAGCTGGTTTCACTCCAACTCTCACCATACTCAGCAGCGTGGCTCAAACTCAGATCAGTGGACATTCATACCGTAGACGTTTTCACACCGTGAACGATTCATACCGCCAGTGGACGTTATCATAATCATTTTTAATTTAATAACTGATATTCAATTTCATAATTCGCCTCCATATTAAGTCGCCGGAGTATACTTAATATAATATGAGTGCAGTTCACGAAACTCTCACTACTGTTGATGAGCGCTGTCCTCCCTCAGACGACCTTGAAAATTCAGTATCGCCAATGGCGCGCCGTTTAAAATTATCACACTGAAATTTCTGAATATTACAATCGACCCCCCTAGAAAAAGACAGCACTGTCCTCATGTGCTGAGAAAACATGCATACGACCCCCCTAAAAAGATTTGTTCTAAGAAACTGCACCTCACACCTGCAACGTGCTAAACTTAGCATTTCCGTCTTCTCTTCTCGCCTTCTCTCTCCCGCTAACACTCGACCCCCCTAAAAGAAAACAGGATACGACCCCCCTAAAAAGACTTGTTCTAAATACTGCACCTCACACCAGCACCGTGCTAACGCAGCATTTCCGTCTTCTCTTCTCTCCTCTCTCCCGCTAACATATATATATATATATATATATATATATATATATATATATATATATATATATATATATATATATATATATATATATATATATATATTTCATTAGCCCAATAAAGCACGAGGACTTCTACATACAATCAACACCTCAACCCGCCAGGATTCGAACCCACGGCCCACTGTGACCGGAGAACGCTACCTCTGGACCACCAGGATACTAAAACCAGTCCTAGACTTTGTTATAGTTCACACAAAGCCTGTTCAACGAGCTTATGGCGCCGTGAACCTCTAATGGGGACTACCTGTATCACGTAGGTGGTCAGAGTAACGTTTTACCAAATCCGGCTTCGAAACAAGAGGATCCATATATATTTCATTAGCCCAATAAAGCAAGCGGACTTCTACATACAATCAACACCTCAACCCGCCAGGATTCGAACCCACGGCCCACGAGCCCATGACTGTGTATAGTATATATCAGGTGCCTCAAAGAGAGCTCAGGTTCTCAACTGGCTCAGCCATGTTAATATTGTTATTATTATCCACTCTGTATCTATGTTTTTCTGGCTAAATAAACTGTTACAATTCAATTCAATTCAATTCAGTGGCAACTGATAGTGAGGAAGAATTACCACAAATTAGCCAAATAGAGTTAACACCTACCGACTCTTTACCTAGCTGTGAAAATTTCATTGATTATCAGTTTCAGGATTTACACAGTAGACAATTAAGGTCAGGTAACATTTACCCATTGCCTTCGCCTGTTACTAACGCTAGTGCTTTAACTAACACAACAAAAATGGCAACAGGTAGTTCTACTAACCCACTGACTACATCGGTTGGTCAAACGGTAAGGCTACTTCTAAATAACATTAAGGTACAAGAATTTACTGCCGAGGATCCTGATTATACTAGTTTATAATTTTTGCGTAAATGCGAAGATGTAATGAGAAATAACGATGTCACTAATGACGTAGATAAATTTTCATACATCCGAAGCCTTATCAAAACCGGTAGTCGGGCAGCTAGAGGTATCTATGCTTCAGCCATTGACGAAGAAACGGATGATTATCAAACATTTAGGCATCAATTTATTTATTTTTTTGGATTGGGCACCAAAGGAGGTCCACTTACTTGGATTTTTAAGATGGCAGAGGGGACAGGTGACACTCTGCTTGCACATGACGCACAAGAAGCCCAAATTTGTGCGGGACTCACTAAGATAGATCTCAGATCTTACATGGATTCCTCAGATTGGTTCGATAAAAATGACAACTTGTCTAAAGTAAATTTCTACAGGATTATTGAATCCCTTCAGTTTATCTTGTCATCAAATGAACCCTTACGCACGAAAGCCCAAAAGAAAGAGTTTTTAAAAGGGACTAAACTTGTAAATAATGTAGAAGAAATTGCGGAACCCAAGAAAAATGTTCCTCGGGCGTTGTCAGTGGCACCAGTCACCAGCTTCAGGGAACAACCACAGTTTGTCATGGGAACCAAACACAAAAAGATACCTTTTTGCAAAGTCTACAAACGTAAGGAACATTCCACAGAAAAATTCTGCTTTGCAGGACAAGCAGATAAGTCCCCAGCCAGCCAAAGGCAGGATCAAAGGAAAGAATATTCGCAGGACCGTAGGAATTGAGATAGCCCTGCAAAACCAAAAATTCCAAAGGGATATTATACAGGAAATAAAATGTCTCCAAACACTAAAGGCACTCCGAATAAATGGTGTATAGTACATCAGTCTCCATACCACAACACAGAAGATTGTAGAAATGTACAGCGTATGAGGCAAGAAATGTAAAGTCGACGGGAGACAATTATACAGCCTTCGGGGGAAGAGGATCACGTCCAGCAACACGATCTAGGATAGCGTCAACGGTTCAAGAAAGCAAAGCTTCCATCACCAGCTCATTGATCGGCGCTTTAAACAAAGTTGGGGTGTTGACTGTACCAGCGAGGATAGGTAGCAATCAATTATCCTCCAAATAAGTGGCCAATAAGACCTACAGACATTCCTCTGTCCGGTGTGTCGGGAATCCAATTAGACATAGCGGGGTGATAACTGATAACACTACCAATCCGTTTTTCTAGGTCCAGTAAAGCGTTTTTGAAGGATTTCTACATAGTTAAGGCATTTTCTTTGCCAGCGGACGGGTACTTGGTCTGACCACTCTAAGGCAGAACAACATTAACGTTCAGCCAGGAGATCAAACAATCACGCATAATTGTAAAACATATCACGCAATGCAAACTTCACATCCATTGCTTACTTCGCGTGTCCGTGTAATAACTGCCTTGACAGGCGCGGGGGAGTCTTTGGCACAGCAGCAATTAGTTATGGAGTCACTCTCTGAAACTCCACCTAGTGGCTCAAAGGACATTTCGGATGAAAGTGGCCAGAACTGGACTCTAACGCCTGCTGTGTTAACTGGTGTACAACGGTTACATAGCCAGGAACAAACTAGAGTCGCAGTACGTTTGCCAAATGTCAGTGAAGGAACAGATGTTGTGTGTCTGAGTGAAAGTTCACGAGTGAAAGGTTTGTCGCTTGAGTCTACCTTAAGCACTGTTAGAATAGGTAGTCTCACAGATGTCCTCGTTTTCAATAGAACTGTGGGACCCATAACCTTAAGAAAGGGATTTTGTTCAGGTAATTTCCTTGTTTATGACAAAGCGGTTGTCGAAGAGCCATTAGAATTACCAGGGTAAATCGAACGAAAAATCACATGTTGTAAATAATGTAGCGTTAATAGCGCCACACGTGAAAGTAGTCGATCATCCTCGAGGCAAAAGTGATATTTTAGAATTACTCGCAAAGTTCAAGGAAATCATAGCATTACCTGGAGAACCCCTAGGTAAAACAACGTTGATAAATCATCAAATTCCACTCAAACCGAAAGCTAACCTAATCTACATCCCAGCATATAGGCTACCCAACAGCAGAAGAGCGGTAGTCTAGCAAATAATACAAGACATGGTGGACCAAAAGGTGATCCAACCTTCCTCATCACCATGGAACTCACCTATATTTTTAGTTCACAAGAAAGATAGAGGATGGAAACCAGTCATAGATTTTCGACGAGTCAACCAGGTAACTGTACCAGACAGATTCCCAATGCCTGTCCTAACTGACTTACTACAGTCACTAGGAAAAGACAACGCAGTCTTCAGCAACTTAGATTTACTTAGCGGGTACTGGCAAATTCCCTTACATGATGATTCCCGCGAGATAACTGCGTTCAGTACACCTGTGGGACATTTCGAATTCTTATGAATGCCATTATGCCTAAGAAATGCGCCGCTAACATTCCAAATAATGATAAACACCTTGTTTGCTGGAATGATAGGTAACACAGTCTATGCCTATCTAGATGATCTTATCATAGTAAGCAAAGATTTACAAAGTCATCTAAAGAAGCTACGAGAAGTTTTCACAAAGCTACATCTAGCTGGATTGAAAGTGAAACTTTCCAAATGTGAATTTCTCAAATCCAGAATCCAATTTCTTGAACACGTAGTAGATGGCAATGGTATACACACAATAGATTGCAAGGTAAAGGCGGTGAAACAATTCCCTTGTCCCAAGAACGTAGATCAACTTCGTAGTTTCCTAGGATTATCAGGATACTACAGTTCTTTCATTGAAGGTTATGCCAAGTTTGCATCACCACTCACAAAACTCCTCAAAAAGGATGTGGAGTTTATATGGAATAAAGAACAAGAGGACAGTTTTAATGCCCTCAAGAGCGCCTTAACGAAAGCTCCAGTGTTAGCCTTTTTGGACCACACAAAACTATTTACCATGTATACTGATGCCTCGGGCCTAGGTTTAGGGGCGGTGCTCATGCAAACTGATTATCGAGGGAAATGGCGGGTAATAGCATACACCAGTCGCACTCTCAACGATGCAGAAACACATTATTCAGCTACTCATTTAGAAGCATTAGCTGTAGTGTGGGCTCTCAAGCATTTTCGGGATGTCATTTTGGGATATCCGATCACAGTCCACACAGATCATGTAGCCGTGACAGAACTATTTAATGGAAAGAACTTATCAGGGCGTTTAGCGCGCTGGTATCTGACCATACAGGAGTTCGCACCCGACTTCAAGTATTTGCCAGGCCGTGTGAACGTGGAAGCTGATTCGCTATCTAGACACATAGCTCCTGTCACGCCACTACCTACGTTCACCCTGTCACAGTTAAGGGCGGAACAGTTACAGGATTTATTATGGTCCAAGGTTATATATGCCTTAGAATCGGGAGATGAGGTAAATTTGCCCAAATTACCTCTACCACTCTCACAGTTTGAGCTGCGGCATGACATACTATATCACTCAGTGAAAACACAACAAGAGACAATCTCTCAAATTGTTATTCCTACATCATTAAAGGAAAACATTCTCAAATTACCTCTACCACACTCACAGTTTGAGCTGCGGCATAATATACTATATCGCTCAGTGAAAACACAACAAGAGTCAATCTCTCAAATTGTTATTCCTACATCATTAAACGAAAACATTCTCATATCTCTTCCATGATGCACCCAAATCTGGGCATCCAGGGCGAGACAGATTTCTAACAGAAATTACACAAAAATATTATTGGAAAACTATGAGGACCGACATCGAGCATCACATTGCTAAATGTTTATCTTGTGCAAAACACAAGGGAACAACGATGGATCCCGTTCCAATCTTAGAATACCCGACGCCGGAACGTCCATGGGGTACAGTTGTGATAGATTTATTGCAACTCCCAAAAAGCCATCAGTTACGTACTTGTCTGCGTTGACCACTTCTCTACATTTGTGGTACTAGCACCATTGCAGAACAAGTCTGCCGAATCAGTGGCTCATGCATTAGTCACTCATCTAATCTGTCCTTTCTCTACGCCTAGAGTGATACTCTCGGATAACGGGGCAGAATTTAAGAATCAACTATTAGCTGCAATATGTAAACAATATGACATTACACAAACCTTCACAACCGCCTACCATCCATCTTCAAATGGGTTGGTTGAGAGTGCTAATAGAAAAATTCCTGAGATTCTCCGACATGTGGTGAATCCAATGCATAGTTGGGAGGACTGGCTTCCACAGGTTGCAGCGTCCATCAATTGATCTATAAATAGCTTTACAGGCAAATCGCCATACTACATAATTTACGGCACCGATAAATGCTTGCCATATGATCTATTAGCAGGAACTCCACAACCTGTGTACAACGTGGATGCCAAGAAACAAATCAATGTTTTCACGAGCATCCAAGGAAAAGTACGAAAACACTTAGCAGCCTCACGTGCTGAAATGATCTGCAAGCAACATAAAAAAGCTACGCCTATAAAATTAGAAATAGGAGACAAAGTAATGATAAAAACGACGGAACACATATCAAAACTCTCACCTAAATTCACAGGTCCGTACGTGATTAGAGCGAAAGATCGTGGAAACAAATTCCAAGTAATTGAACCAACGACAAATGTCACAGATATAGTACATGTAGATAGAATTAAAAAAGTCAGCAGAGACTTAGTAGGGACTCTTAATGTCAGTCAGGTGCATCGTGCTTCAACTCCAACAGTTGCTCAACAAAATATAATGATAGACAATACATATCGTCAAAAACTACGATCAACAACCACAAATCGTTAATTATCCTCGCCTCTTTCAGACTAGGCGTGGATATCATTACTACTGTTGGTCTGGAGCGTGGTGACAACAGCCGCCTCCCCAGCACACGTCGTCAAACCCGGAGCCTTAGTTGCCCCACTAGGCAAAGTACTGGTAGTACAAGACGTTGTAACTATCAAATACGAGCTCTATGACTTAAAGCGCATGAGAGTGCATCTGAGGTCGATAGCTGTCCACATTGAAACAGCTATGCATACTTTGCATAGTCCTACAAGGCAGTACAAACTCTGACCTCTCATATGAATGCTATTGTTGAAGAAACTAATCAACTAACACAAGTTGTCCAGGGATTCATACGGTCAGAATTACACTGGAATGGCTACTCTGCTTATCTGAATACATGCATGCTGCTGAGGCTTCTGTACAATCTTTCATAGAAACCAGTAATAGGCTCATTGCTGATCTTGTAAATGCAGGGTTAGGTCGTGTTGATGCACAGTTGTTGCCAGTTGGTCAACGAATTGCCGCGTTGCATATATCTGAAACTAAATATCATCTAACTCCTTTATTTCAGGAGCATGAAGTGGAATATTATTACCCCTTATTAGAAGCAACATTAACACACAGGGAAATACTAATACACATTCCACTAAAATCACAAAAAATATTTAATGCATGGCATTTGGACCATTTCCACGAAAAACGAATGAGGGAATATTAATTCTGAACAAACAAACTCCGGGTGGCTCATCCGCTAGGCCACGGTAGGACGCCACCTTCCGGAAGGCTCCACATTGTCTCACTGTTCAGTCCCCAAAACTTCTTCATCCATCAATAGTTCATTAACGGTGTATGTAAGTTCCACCATGTTTTTCACTACAACAGTACAGCAAAGTATATTTTTTTAGCATTAAACTGTTATTATTTTATTGTCTAATCATCACTACATATAACACCATCCATCATCACTACATGTAACACCACACATCATCACTACATATAACAACATCCATCATCACTACATATAACACCATCCATCATCACTACCACCACTACTACCACCATCATCATTACCACCACCATCATTACCACTACTATCAACCAGTCTCTACCACCACCACTATCACTACAAACATGCCGCTATCACCATCACCACCACTACCACTGTCACTACCAGAGTCACCACCACCCCTACATATAACACCATCAATCATCACTACATATAGCACCTTCCATCATCACTACATATAACACCATCCATCATCACTACAGATCTGCAAGTAGTTTCCGAGATTCTCGTGCGGACACACAGACAAACAGGCATGCTTCTTTGTTTTATATAGATATAGATTATCACTACATATAACACCATCCATCATCACTACATATAACACCATCCATCATCACTACATATAACACCATCCATCATCACTACATATAACACCACCCATCATCACTACATATAACAACAACCATCATCACTACATATAACATCATCCATCATCACTACAGATCTGCAAGTAGTTTCCGAGATTCTCGTGCGGACACACATACAGACATATTTCTTATATATATATATATATATATATATATATATATATATATATATATATATATATATATATATATATATATATATATATATATATATATATATATATATATATATCTATATCTATATCTATATCTATATCTATATCTATATCTATATCTATATCTATATATATATATATATATATATATATATATATATATATATATATATATATATATATATATATATATATATATATATATATATATATATATATATATATATATATATATATATATATATATATATATATTTTGTGTGACCAACACATAACTAAAGAAAAATATATCACAGTACAGTATGTGTAAAAATATATCATTGAAACATTTTAGTACTTTGCTTGAAATAATAAATGTACATATTTTTAAGGGCTTTAAAGTACTATACTTTACTGAAATAGTTTGCAAATGTCAGAGAAATCCATAAACAATTTTAGTTCCTTTAAATAAAAATAAGTAGTAAAACCAAATTTATCACAGTACCTGTACAGTCCTGTATATAAATTAATAGTTATCATACTTATTTTGAAATTGCAAATACAGTTATAGCAATTATCATTCTTGAAAGACTTTAGTAGTACTGTACTGTTCCTGTAATGAAATTGTAATTAAAGTACAAAAAAATGTGAAATAAAAGAATGATTAAAATTCCCAAATAAGTATGAGTATATAATACACAGTATCACAGTATATTGCATATGAAATTATAGCAAAAATATGTTAAATCTATTTTGGTTTCACATGAAGGAAAAGAATAAAAATTCTGAACACATGTTTGATTATACACAATATAATTTCACATCTCCATTAAGTGCAAAAAAAAACATTAAACAGAGATTAAAAAAAAGACAATTAAATTTCTCCAATATGTATGAGTGTACAATACACAGTTTTACAGTACTGTATATTGTATCTGACATTATATCACAAATTAAATAGAAAGTATCTATTTGTTTTCACACTAGAACAAAAATAAACCACAAATGTTGAAACATAAAAAATATTTTATATTCTCCATTAAGTGCCAAAGAAAAAGTACTAAACAGAGAGAGACAGAAGAAAATCACAGTTTATACATTATCAATTAGGACACTGACGGCAAAGTCTCCTTAATTTAACTTGATTGTCCACAGCTAGAGGTGGAATTATGGCTGCACTCATGACATATGCCACTGGACAAACAACTCTAATGCTTGCTCTAAATACATTACAACAGTGGTGTAGTGCTGTGGGAATGCGTGGGAACGGCGTTCCCTTACTTAGTTTGGGAGGGGGAACGGCATTCCCTCACTATTTCAAATAAATCCAAACGTACAATTCTCTCATGTAATTACATTTTTTATTCCACCCCTAAAAGAAATGAGAAAGAATCATTAATGTTACGAGTTGGGGATTTAGAATATAGTTATACGTCTACCCAGATCCCAACAGGTAACAAAAAAAACAAAACAAAGACAATCGGACTATAAAAGGGTAGACAAAGGATGCGAGTTTTCGTTGTGTATAATAAAGTACCATAAATTCCTTAACAAAATATTCAGCTTCCTATAAATTACCCTTAACCAAACTTAACCTAAACATTAACAGTATATACATATTAATACAACATAAAACAATCGTGAAGCAAGGTGGACGTGGGGAGGCAATATAAGATTACAAATACTTAAGTGCGGAGCTGAGATGGCTGACGAGCAAGGCTGAGTATTGTAGAAGACGGTAGGTAGTCACTGTGCCGTAGGTTTAGAGGATAGATGATCCTGTGGTCACTTCCCAGAGCCAAGTGCTCTCTCCTCGAATTGGAGCTCACAAAGAAGACTTGGAGGAAGTGACGCAACAACCAGGATATGGAGAAGGGAAACCCCGGAGTGGTAACTAAGACGAGTCATACTCGTGTCTCGTCCCTAGATGGCGTTGCTCGTGGTGCTGGGTAGGTAGATCAGGACAATAGATGGCGTGGTTCGTAGTGCTGGGTAGGTAGATCATGACAATTGGTGGAGGGGTTCGTAACACACCCCCCCTCCAAAGACCTCCATAGCGCGGGCGCGAAGGAGGTGATCACCTGGTGCGTCTGGAGAGTAGCTGCTGCATTTCCACTGGAGCTCGGGATAAGGAGTCTGCAATCAGGTTGTCCACCCCCTTTATGTGCCGGACTTGTAGATTATAGGGCTGGGTGAGGAGAGCCCAGCGGAGGATTCGCTGGTTGGAGGTCTTGTTGGTTTGGATGAACGTGAGTGGGTTATGGTCGGTGAAGACTAGGGTTGTTTGTGGGCAAGACTGGAGGTAACATTCAAACTTCTTTATTGCCAACACCAAAGCCAGGGCCTCCTTCTCTATGGTCGAGTAGTTGGTCTGATGTTTTTTCAACTTGGCGGAGTAATATGCCACAGGGTGAAGGACATCAGTGGTTGGGTCGGGTTGTAGGAGCACAGCCCCCACTCCGACACCGCAAGCGTCGATTTGCAGATGGAAGGGCAAGGTGTAGTCAGAGGGGTGGACTACAGGCTTGGAGGCAAGGAAGGCTTTGAGGCGGTGGAAAGACTGGTCGCACCTCTGGTTCCAGATGTAAGGGACCGCAGAATGGTAAGGTCTGTGAGGGGTCCGGCCACGCTGGAGAAGTTACTGCAGAACCGACGGTAGTAGCCGCACATCCCCAGGAAGCGCACGAGTTCCTTCCTCGTCCTTGGAGTGGGGAAGGACAAGATGGCTCTAACGTTTGCGTCCTTGGGTCTCACCATACCATGCCCAACGATATGTCCCAGGTAAGTCACTGAGGCCCGGCCAAAAGCAGATTTAGCCAGGTTTATGGTGAATCCAGTCTCTTGCAGTCGTGCAAACAGTATCTCCAAACGCACCAGATGTTCGTCCCAGCTGTCCGACACCACCACCAGGTCATCCAGGTAGGCGAACGTCCCACCTAGGTCCTGAATTAGGAAGTTGATGGCCCTCTGGAATGTGGCCGGAGCATTAGAAAAGCCAAACGCCATAACCAAATATTGAAAAAGACCAAATGGAGTTATAAATGCCGAGATTATTTTTGCCCTATCCGTGAGTCCCACTTGATAATATCCTTTCAATAAGTCCACCGTACTGATAAATTTGGCACAGCCTATGCTGTCTATTATATCTTCAATCAAAGGTAAAGGGTAGGAGTCTGAGACAGTGACCTGGTTCACTTTACGATAATCGGTACAGAAACGAAAAGTGCTATCGGGTTTTGGAATGAGAAGGCAAGGTGAAGCCCAGGGGGAGGTACTAGGCTCAGCTAAGTTATGTTTTAACAAAAAATCTACCTCCTTTTTCATAATCTCTCTTTTTTGTGGATTTAGTCGATATGCTGATTGCCTAATGGGTTGTACATCATCTGAGATTAGCTTAATATCATGTTTAAGTATATTGCAAAACCCTGGGAGGTCTGACGTGACTTTAGGAAATGTTGATAATAACTTAGTGAGATCTTTTGCTTGAGATGGATTCAGAACAGAAAAATACTCATCCAAGTTGTTGAGTATGTGACTGTTAGCAGGGTTCTCTTTAGGTAGAGGGAAGTCTAAATTCTCCAATAGGTCCATGTCATCTGTCTCCGGCTCCGGCCCTGACAAAACCGTATGCAATACAGGTAAGCTTATAGCCTCTGGGATGTCTTCCTCTGACTGCCTGGAATGGTAAAGTTTCATGAGATTAATGTGAACAAGTTGTGAATCTTTTCTGCGATCAGGAGTATGGACTATATAGTTGAGAGGAGATAGTTTATTAGCAACTATATAGGGACCAGTAAACTTGCTTTTAAGGGGAGAGCCTGGAATGGGTAGAAAGAGTAACACTTTGTCACCTGGAGAAAATGATCTTTTAACTAATTTAGGTTGGGACTTCACCATTTTTTCTTGGACTTTTTTTAAGTTTGACTGAGCAATGGTTCGGACTTCAGTTAATTTGTCCCGTAAAGTGTCAATGTATTGGGAAACTGTTGCGGGCTTAATAGATGGAGTGTCAAACCACTGCTCCTTTACTATTTTAAGGGGTCCCCTAATTTGTCTCCCATATAGTAACTCGAACGGGGAGAATCCCAATGACTCCTGGGGACATTCCCTGATGGCAAAGAGTAACAAGTCTATGCTTTCATCCCATTCCTTTTGGTGTTCTATACAGTATTTTTTGAGCATTGATTTGAAAGTTTGATGGAACCGTTCCAAGCAACCTTGGGATTGGGGATGGTAAGCCGAAGATGTACAATGGTCCACACTGAGGTCTTTCATCACCTATTTGAAAAGATTGCTCGTAAAATTGGTGCCCTGATCGGATTGGATCTCTTTAGGAATGCCCACTGAAGTGAAAAGGTGCAAAAGATGTATGATTACGTTTTTTGAAATGATGCTTTTAAGGGGAAAAGCTTCAGGATAACGTGTACTGGTATCCATAACTGTGAGCAGGAATTGATTTCCCTTCTTAGTCTTTGGTAATGGGCCCACACAATCCATAACAATCTTTTCAAATGGTGTAGAAAATACTGGGATGGGCTTAATGGGAGCTGCTGGTATACTTTCATTTGGTTTTCCTACAATTTGACAAATATGACAAGATTTTAGGTACTTTGACACATCCTTCCTAAGTCCAGGCCAATAATAGTGTTGGAGGAGCTTTTTATATGTTTTCAGGATTCCCAAATGTCCTGAAATACCATCATGGGCAAGGGCAATTAATGCTGGTCTGACTGAGGAGGGAATTACCACTTGATGTATTTCAGACCACGTGTCTAGATGGGTAAGCTCAGGGGGGCCTATAGGCCCTCATCAAAACCCCTTCCTGATAATAAAAACACGGAAGGGTGTTAAAATCTTTACCCTCAACTGCTGCATGATGAAGTTTATTCAAAGATGGATCAGATTGTTGGGCTTTAATGAGCTCATCCTTACTAATGGTCTTATTGTACAGATCTTCTGTGGGTAGGAAGATATTAGAGGTGGTTTTAGATGAGGAGGGCCCATTTCGCACACTCTGTGACCGGGTGACAGCACAAGATGGGAAAAGGTGAGGAATAGTTTCTTTAAGGTCAGTGGTGGAGTTGACAGGTAAGGGAGAGCCGACTGTCTTTATGTTAGGAACCACTAGATCTCCTACCAAGTCATTACCCAATAATAAATGAATGCCGCACACAGGCATTGGGTCTTTCCTAATGGCTATTTGCACTTCCCCAGTAATCAAGGGACATTGGAGGTGCACTTTAGCTAAAGGATAGGAAGAATGGGATGAGAGATCTGAAATTAGAACACTCTCATTAGTAAATGCGGTAGATATATCAGGAATGACGTTAAACAGGAGGATAGATTGTGCTGCGCCCGTATCACGTAGTATACGAATAGGGAAAGAACGAGACCCCTCCATGATTGAAATTTTTCCCTCATAGGTGAATGAAGAGAAGAGATCCTGATGGGGCCTTTCCACATTGGTGTTTGCTATTGGTTTGGATTTGGGATCCAGGGAACTACTTTTAGCAATTCGACACTTTGGGTGTTTACAAGTCTGGATCGTATGGCCTGGGTTTTTACAGTAAGAACAAGTATACTTGGTTGCATCAGGGGGGGTAGGTGTGGGACCTTTCGACCTACCACTCACGCTCCCAAGGTTATCATCAGAGGAGGACCTAACATGTCGGGAAGTACCACGTTCTCAACTGCCCAGTGACTCCACCAGCAAGGTGTACGCATCAGCCAGCTCAGCAGCACGCCCTAAATTAACCTCTCCATGCTCCTCCACATGCTTCAAGATGTGAAATGGTATCTTGCTCTTCCACTCCTCCAGGACTACCAAATTTAACAAATCCTGAAATGTGGAGGTCTCTGTAGCCTCTAACCACTTCTTAAAAAACCTAAGCTTTTCTTGAGCAAACTCAACAAAGGTGTGTGAAAATGGTTTGGTCAGTTTACGAAACTTCTGCCGGTATCCATCTGGTGTGATAGCATAAGAGGTGAGGATATTCTTTTTTACGTTATCATAGTCATCAGTCTGGTCTAAACAGTTATAAACTCTACGAGCCTTACCATATAATTTAGGAACTAACAGCGACACCCACTGGTCCTTTGGCCACTCATTCTTCACGGCTATTTTCTCAAAAGTCCTAAATGACCCGTCCATATCGGATTCATCAAACCCGGGAACAAGGGAAGAAGCAGTAGCAGGGTTAAAAGCAGCTAGTTTCTCTTTTAATGCCACTTCTTTAGATTTAAACTCCGATGTTAAGGCGACTTCTGTCTCTCTCACCTGTAGTTCTTTCAGTCTAACCTCCTGCTCCAACTTGGCCTGTTCCAACTCATGCTCCAACTCGAGTTCTTTCATTTTGATTTGGAACTCGAACCTTGCTCGTTCTAGTTCTAAGGCGTCTACTCTTTGTGTTTTTTATTGAGGGCTAGCCAGAGCTGAAGCAACTTCTGAGTGAGGAGGGGTGGTGGATAGTGGTTGAAGTTTCTTGGACATGGGCGTTAATCTGTCAACAGCGGATTCTTTTAAAACTTCTTGTTGAACCAACACTTCAATCACATGATTTTCTAACATTTCCTTAGTCAGTTGCTGTGAAAACGGGATATTGTAATAGTTGGCTATTTCTTTCCATTCTTTCTTCAGGATATTAACACGTAATTTAGCTACGGAAGGATTTTCAATAAAATCCTGGAGATCAAAACCTGAGGTGGCCATTGTTAAGAAAAATAGGATAAATTAACTAATGGTCAAAAGATAAGATAAGTGGATTGCCCTAGAAAATATCACGGCAGTGGACAACCAGAAAGTCTCCGAAACTAACCAAGTTATACCTAGGGAAATTACACTTATGATTATTGTTCTTCTGAGAAGATCCTTAGATAAGGATAAGAGACTTGAAAGAGGAAGGGCGTATTACGGCATCAATATAAAGATCCGGATTAACAACCCTGATATACTTGAAAGAGGAAGGGCGTATTACGGCATTTATATAAAGATCCGGATTAACAACCCTGGAGTTTGGTATGATTGACCCTGAATGAGATAATGAGAAGAACAATAATTGAGGCTTTATAATTATGGGGTCCTGGTAGAGCAGGGCGTCCCAAGATATCACTTCACCCTAAACTAGTGACTATGGAACAGCCTACTCTGGAGTGAGGGTACAGCATTAAACAGATCCGGATTCTTCCCTACACTCGATAAGACTTACCACACGACTGCCACGTGTAATAACAGGTAAGCCTTATGACACTTGGAACCTTATATCCTACGTCTGTCACTCTTACTATACGATAATACCAATATATGCACACACATATGAAGGAAACTTTAAACCACGGTAAAGCAATTGTGAACAGAAGTGACTGGGAGGAATAATTAACACTGAGTAACAAGGGAGGAAGGAATATGGTACTTAAGGTCGTGTCCTGTCACGGTCGCCATTTGTTACGAGTTGGGGATTTAGAATATAGTTATACGTCTACCCAGATCCCAACAGGTAACAACAAAAAAAACAAAGACAATCGGACTATAAAAGGGTAGACAAAGGATGCGAGTTTTCGTTGTGTATAATAAAGTACCATAAATTCCTTAACAAAATATTCAGCTTCCTATAAATTACCCTTAACCAAACTTAACCTAAACATTAACAGTATATACATATTAATACAACATAAAACAATCGTGAAGCAAGGTGGACGTGGGGAGGCAATATAAGATTACAAATACTTAAGTGCGGAGCTGAGATGGCTGACGAGCAAGGCTGAGTATTGTAGAAGACGGTAGGTAGTCACTGTGCCGTAGGTTTAGAGGATAGATGATCCTGTGGTCACTTCCCAGAGCCAAGTGCTCTCTCCTCGAATTGGAGCTCACAAAGAAGACTTGGAGGAAGTGACGCAACAACCAGGATATGGAGAAGGGAAACCCTGGAGTGGTAACTAAGACGAGTCATACTCGTGTCTCGTCCCTAGATGGCGTTGCTCGTGGTGCTGGGTAGGTAGATCAGGACAATAGATGGCGTGGTTCGTAGTGCTGGGTAGGTAGATCATGACAATTGGTGGAGGGGTTCGTAACATTAACTAGTTCAATTATTTTTGCTTCAACTGAGGCAATGCTAGCCTATAAACACTGAGGCATTGTGATTTTGCGGCATCAATGCATTACTTAATTATAAAAAACTCACAAAAATAATAGCAGCTCCCTCCCATTTCTTATAGGCCGAAAGGCCGCTCCCCTCACTTGGACATTAGTGTTCTTGGTTGCCAAATACCTTAAATCTGGTAAAGAATAGAAAATAGGTTTGTCTGTTTTTTATATGTTTAAGTTAATTTTATTCTAATTCGTTGGTATAATATATTCTCTTTATAAGCAGCAGGAATATATGAAAATATTTAAAATAATGTGCATTCCGAAAAATCTGGCATACTTAGCATTGTTAAGCACAATGTGCTGACGCTGCTGCAGACCTGCAGTGCTGAGTAGGAATGCCAGTTTAGTTGCTCACCAAGTCACTTAGAAAACGCATGCACTTGTCTTGACACTGGTGGAAGTCTAGAAGACTATTATTGTACCGTTGTATGTGTTGACAGAACTGGTGAAATTACATAGTGGCGTTCCGAGAACCGAAGCTCAATGCGAGTGATGTAGGCTTTGGTGGTTTACCCAAAATTTCCAAAAATCTTTATTTAATCAAACGTTGTACCCTCAAAAATGAGTGAAAAACGTAAACAAGTATCCATACAATCCTTTTTCACAAAAAAAGTAATAGAACACACAGAAGAAAGTGTAACTTGAGCAAGTTATTCCACAAGTGATATTGCGTGTAGAAAAGTAATTCCACAAGCTACTACTTCTAGTGGTGTGTCATATTCCAGTGAAGTGACACTGCCAGGACAACTTATAATTAAGTCTGCATGGCCTGAAATTTGGACTACTGAGATGCGGGAAGGCTTACCCGTGGCTTGTGAGTGATTCCGGAAAAATCGATGTGCAGCATGCTCTAGTGTGACAAATCTAGGCCCATTTAAATCACAATGTGTTAGTGTTTCCAAAGAATGGAGTTTAGTTTCTTTCAACGGCAGCGTAATATCAGTCCAACTATCATCTTTGAGGAAAAAATGTTTGCTTCATTCAAAGTCGCAGTCACACATCAGTGCTGTTAAAAATTTTCAGAGTGCAAGGGAACCACAAGTTGAAACTATCGTGGACCGTTTAAATAAATCTGAAGTAGAGACTACCTGCAAAATATTTAGAACTGTATATTATATAGCCAAAAATGATAAACCATATCTGACCATTTTGACTTGTTGCAATTGCAAGAATTAAATGGCACAGACATTCCACAAGAATTACGTTCACGATTTATTGCTACAAATATAATTGACCATGTTGCACACGAAATGAGATCAAGAGTCAGCAAACGCATCCTTGAAATAAAAGGAGAAATAGCCATTCTAATAGAATAGTCCACCACTCTGAGTAGCAAAACTACTTTGATAGTCTACTTGAAATGTGAAACGAACACGTCAGATGATCCACATTTTATTTTCCTGGATTTGCTAGAATTACCTGATACAACAGTAAAAACAATAAGCGAACACTTACTTACTTGTCTTGCTGAGCACGGGTTTGATCATGATTATCTTCAGGGATTTTACCAGTGATAGTGCCAGTGTAATGTCGGGGAAAAACTCTGGTGTGGCTCAACGACCGTTGTAGAAGTGACCTAATATTATTGTATGGCATTGCTTAAATCATCGATTGGAATTGTCAGTAGTAGATACATTTTCTGAAGTACAACGTGTTAATCATTTTCATTCATTTATGGATAAACTGTACTCTTTATACAGTCAATCTCCTAAGAACCAAAGAGAAATTCAACAGTGTGCAGCGAAGCTTGATGAACTGATGAAGAAAAATTGGAAGAGTGTTAGGAACTAGATGGGTTTCAAGCTCCTTCAGAACTGTTTCAGCAGTTTGGCATGACTATGCATCTCTGTGTAATCAGTTTGAGCATGTTGTCAGTGACACTGATAAAAATCGATAAAAAGTTGACCAGCGTACCTTCAGGGGGCTTCATAAACGCATTTCATCAAAAACAGTTTCTCTTTGATCTGGCTCTTATGTACGATGTATTATTTGAATTATCTCTTATTTCTGTGTCCTTACAGAAAGGGGATATTACTCTAGTTTATGCAGACAAGTTAATTCGTCACAGCATACGAATTTTAGAAGCAATGAAGGAACGCAAGGGTAAAAAAGTCTTGGAAGCAGAAAATGCCATGAAGGAAATGAAGTTTGCATCAATGACACTGACAGATAACAACAAGATTGTCTCAATCAATTATGGTCATTTTTTAACCATTATCATAAACAATATGAAACTACGGTATTTTCACATCAACTTCTTCCCATGAATCAACAAAGTCACGACCAGCAACTTCTGGCTCCATTCCAGACATAATTTCTGAGCTGGGTATCTTAGAAATCGATAAGTGGCCAGTTGAGATAAATCCAGGATTTGCAAACGTTTTAGATTACTATTTTCAAAAACAATCACAGCATACATGGACTTTCTCGACAACGGTGGACGACACATTCCGCCAGACCTGAAACCTTTAATAGGAAGTTCAAAAGTAACCCCATGCAGCTCTT
>NW_024746514.1:0-14684 GCF_018991925.1 Homarus americanus | reverse complement strand
GCCTTCCTCTGCGGTGTAGGATATTGTGTATATTGGGAGCGAGTCGGCTGGTGCCTTCTTCCATGTTTGTTGGCCGTGTGACATGGGAAGGGGAGCTAGTTGATTTGTAACACCCTTGAGCACCCGCGGGGGATACCCTTACACTTGACCCCCCTAATGTCGGGTCAAGTCTGGCTTTCCTTGCGATGTAAGCTGTGGTCTGACAACCCATCACTACACCTCCCGCCAAGACCAAAGCTTTCATGCTCAGAACACTGATGACACATTTTAAGTAGACAGTAACATCATGTGCAGTATCTAATATAGTCCCTGAGGCGATAATGCATCCTTACATTTTACAAATTATAACCCTAGAGATGTATGTTTTTCTACTGGCATAGTTTGATCTGACAAAGCTTACTATACCTCCCGCCAAGATTAATGCTTCTATGACAGGAGAAAAAAAATAAAATACATACACAGTAAGTGAACATAGAGTGATCTAAAGATCCTTCATATCTAGCATAGTGTCCGAGGCAAACTTGCAAATCACATTCTACAAACAAAAACAGGTGTTACATTGCCTAACCAGGCCGTGTCAAAATAATAATTCGTCCCCCTCAGTAGTATGTCTACAACATTGCATTTGGAAATACAAAACATTGATCAAATGAACTCATAGAAAAAGTGACTAATCTAAAAAAAAACATTCTTTGTAGTACATGTTAACAAAAATCAGAGAATGAAATACTTCAAAATACATTAAAAAAATGCTCCTACTTCACATGTTAGGGTGTTGTATCTTTTTATTGTACATCAACAACATCAACAACATCAGTACATTTGTTGGGTCCAGCATGGCTCAAGTCCTCCATCCAGCTGGTATCTGAAAATAAGGAATGCCGGCAGCACAACAGCGGTAGTCGATTGGTCCTTCTGATTATCCACTTTGTCATCGTCGACATTCTATGTCAGCACAGCGTGTCTTCTGTCTTCACATAGCACGTTTTTCTTTCTTCAATACCTCACCGTGTAGGTCGTGTCACCACATCTGACTTCTTCACACTTCCTCCTGGTTTCTATAATATTCCAGATGATTTTTCTGTTCACCTGCGCTTCCTCTACGTTTAGAGCATTTTCATATTCCAGATGAATTTACTGTTCATCTGCGTTTCTTTATACGTCTTCATTTTCATATTCCAGACGATTTTTCTGTTCATCTGCGTTTCTTTATACATCTTCGTTTTCCGTCATATTCCAGATGAATTTTTCTGCTCCATCTGTATTTCTTCTCTGCAACATCATCATTTTCAACATATTCCAGACGATTTTCTGTTCATCTGCCATCCGCCCCCTCCGGCCGGGATAAAAGCCGGTCCACTGCTTGGGCTGTCGTCTCCTTAGATGACTGTAAGGCAGGTTCCGCGGACCAGGGCTCGCCCTCCATATGTGAGTGTCGGCGAGACCAAAGACCGTCCTGTCTTACACCTTCCACAGTGGTGAATCCCTCCCTAGCTGGGCTCACCAGGGTTCCTTGTGTGGTGCTACATTCCACACTCCTTAACTTCCTAAAGTAGAAAAATATAAAATCTTCTTAATCCTAGACCAGGGAGGACTTGAAAGAAGTGGGGTGGTGTGTGGCGGGTGTGGTGCTGCATTCATCACGCTGCATTCCTCACGCTGCTACTTCTCTTCTTATATGTGCTGTGGTCGGATTCCGGCTAGCCATGGGGCGGTACTGTGTGTGACATTTGACAGAAACAATCCGAAAGGGATGATGGATTAGTTGGAAGTGTATCCGTAAAGAAAAACAAATATTTACTTTATACGTTACGTCAATGTTTGGCAACTATAGTTTCCGTCACGACAATATTCTCATTAGGCTGGGTCGGGGAGTGAAGCTCTGCTCACTACATTGAATATTATTTATCACTACGCGTCAAAGAGTACATTACAAATCATACTAGCATAAAAACACACTGAGTGAAGCTCTGTAATTATCGCAATATTAAGTAACACTAACCACCGATTTCGAAGCATAACTCACAGGACAAAACATATGGGGATTGGTGGTCACACTGGACGGTGCGAGGCGGGTGGAGGCGGGGCGGGTGAGGCGGAGCGGGTGAGGCAGGGCGGGTGAGGCGGGGCGGGTGAGGCGTAGTTAAGTGTAGTGGGGAGGAGCCGAGGCGTGGTTGATCGGGCCAGGCCGGGGCTTTGCGGGGCGGGGTACGGAACGGCGGGGCACGGAACGGCAGGGCGGGGCAGGGATGGGAGGAAGGGTAAGGAGGGTGAGGTGAGGATTAGGACAGGGAGGAGGATGTAGGTTAAAAGACATGTTAAGTTATAACAGTTAGTATAGACACAGCTTCTATCACTAAAACACAATGGGTACATTTAACACTGACCAACAGTTAAAATGCACCTGGGATACTGAAAACTTTACAGAACGCGGGGGACACTGAGAAATTATATTAAGTACTGAACATATTCTGGGAGTGTTTTGCTAGTAACAATTCGCGTATACCACAACGAGAGACATTGACTTGAGCTGTAAAGATGACACACTAGGACACTTTTCACGCTACGACTCTACGACACAGGAATTACTTATTACACAATTGTAGACAATACTTAGACTGAATCAAATGAAGGATGAGACGAGCCAGGTGTTATGGCTAACCGAGGGAAGGCGTGAGTTACGTTAAGTTCGCTGCCACCATTGTAATGAGACATAATGAGACAAGAACACAAGAAGAAGATTACATATATATAGGTAGAATATTTAGTAAGAGAGTATAAAAGAGAGGAAGATTTTGGTAGCGTGGCCGTGATAGTTATTTACACTTATCGTATCTTATATGTCAATACACATCTATTACGTCTTAAGGGCGACTTCTCAAACACCGCTTCGTTACAACTCTTTATTAATTACGACAATGACATGGACACATTAATAACACCTTCTATTGAAGTTACTAGGACATTATATTTACGTTACTAGGACATCATATTACGTTACTAGACACTCTGATTCTCGGACACGAACATGAAATGAATACACTTCCCACGTAAGTAACTCATCCCATGGAAAGCTCTGACAAAAACTCACGTGACCTAGGGGAGGCCTAGCAGGTGGTCCTGGGTTGTCTCTATGGGAGACTGCTTAGCTGGGCGCCGGAGGGAAGTCTCGGTCCTGACCGGAGGCGACTGCCCCGGTCCTCTCTGACTCCTCTCGAGCGGGCCTGGTGGTGTAGTAGCTGGCCCTTCCTCCTTACAAGACACACTCTCTCTCTCTGTCTCTCTCTCTGGTGGGAGGGAGGACTAGGACGTCCTATATATTGGGAGGCGAGCCGTCAGGTTGAGCTGATCGGGGGGGCGGCGAAGGATCTCCTTACATTTGCCCTCGCTAATGTAGGGTCAGGTCTGGACTTTTTCAGAGACTCTCAGTTGTATCTTCTGGGAAAGTCATCAGATGGGGCCGTGACATGAGAGGTGAGACTGGCTGATTTATAACCCTTGGTCAGCCGTGAGAGTTACCCTACACTTCACCTCCCTAATGTCGGGTCAAGCCTGGACTTCTTCAGCAATGTAGGTTATTGTATATTGGGAGAGAGTCGGCTGGTGCCTTCTTACATGTTTGTTGTGGTGCCGTGTCACATGGGAGGGGAGCCTGGCTGATTTATAACCCTTGGTCAACCGTGAGAGTTACCCTACACTTGACCCCCCTAATGTCGGGTCAAGACTGGCCTTCCTCTGCGGTGTAGGATATTGTGTATATTGGGAGCGAGTCGGCTGGTGCCTTCTTACATGTTTGTTGGCCGTGTGACATGGGAAGGGGAGCTAGTTGATTTGTAACACCCTTGAGCACCCACGGGGGATACCCTTACACTTGACCCCCCTAATGTCGGGTCAAGTCTGGCTTTCCTTGCGATGTAAGCTGTGGTCTGACAACCCATCACTACAGTAAAGGAGGAACACTACTCCTGCTGCAGTGAACTAGGAGGGAAGTATTTGTGGCATTTCACTCCAGAGAAAGATGACATCAGGAAACCAGCTGAGATAGTGGCAGATAACATTGTGAACTGGCTCAGAGAGAGGAACGTAGACCAGACCCTGCAGGCCATTGGAGGGGACAGCACCAACACGAACACAGGGTGGCAAGGGGGGTCATACAGTGGATAGAGCGGAAGATTGGGAGGAAGCTGGTCTGGATTGTTTGTGACCTCCACACCAACGAGTTGCCACTCAGACATCTGATCCAGGAGCTGGATGGCAAGACTCTTTCAAACAACAGATGGTCTGGTCCTCTTGGCAAGATGCTGGACTCTGCCACTGAGTTAGAAATAAATCCGAGCTTTGAAAAAATCACAGTTGGTCCTCCACTCGTTGAGCTTGCACATACTGTCATTGACGACCTGAGTACTGACCAGTACTATGGTTACATGATTTGCAGTGCCATCAAAACTGGGGTCATGCCTGATAGACTTGCTTATCTGCAGATAGGTCCAGTCTCACATTCTAGGTGGCTCACAAAGGCTCTCAGGTTCTGCAGAATTTGGGTCGCTCATCATAAACTGAAAGGGAACCAGCTTCACAACCTGAGACTTATTGTCCAATTCATCGTGAGTGTCTACTTGCCAAATTGGTTCAACACCAAGGTCAAGTCATCATTCTCCGAAGGTCCGAGGCATGTTCTCTTCCAGCTTGAGCTCCTGAGGAGTCAGCCAAGGAAGGTTGTTCAGATTGTGGAGCAGACTGTGAGGAGATCTTCCTGGTATGCTCATCCCGAGGCAGTTCTGCAGACAATGCTCTGCAGTAAGGATGAGGAGGAGAGAAGAGTGGCAGTCAAAAAGATCTTGGATATGAGACTTATGAGAGGATCTGGGCATGACGAATCAGTTGGTGACGATTCCTTCAGGGTCAGGAAGACTCCTGAAGTCAATCTAGGTGCCAAGACCCTCACTGATCTCATAGATCTGGATTACATCCAGGCTGGCAGTGAGCCCCCTCTTACCTGCAGCCTCTCACCAATGTTCAAGTCAGAGCTTTCCTGGACAACCCCATGCATGTCCCTGCCTGGCCCTCGCACACCCAGAGTATAGAGCGTTGTGTACAGCAAGTGAGCGAGGCCAGCAGTCACGTGTACAGCCAGGAGAGGAGGGAAGGCTACATCCGAGCTCAGGTGGTCAGCAGGGAGGTGATGAGTAGAAACAGAAGCAAGAAAGACATGTTCTCTATGGTGTGCAGCAACACCGGGTCGTAGTAGTAAAACCGGTTTTGTATTTGATGATTTTGTTTTCTAAAGGAATATTAAATTTAATAAATGTGTCAAGATCATTCGTTTCACTATTCTGGATCATTTTCATCCTAATAAATTAACCTGATACATTTACTTTACTTTAAATAAGCTATTTAGTGGTGTTGGTAAAAGGGTGGGAATACTGAATTTTCATAAGATTTCAAGTTAAAATTTACCTAGCAAAAAATGAAAACTTTTCAAATCTGAAGATATCACATGATTCTGCACATAGAACTACATCATTAATACCATGGGCCGATTTTTCAAACTCCAAAAAAAAAAATTCGCCTCCGTATTACACACCCTACTACTAGATGGCCGCCATCAGATCGCTGGTAGATTACAGTGCTCCAGCACTCATTGGACTGAGAGAAGACCAGATAGCTAAGGTAGAAGTTATCCAAAATAATGCTTTCAGGAACATGCTTGGAGCACCCACGTGGACCAGAATTTGCAATTTGTAAATGGAAACTGAACTACCACCCCTGGCAGTACGAGTAGATCAGATAAGCCCACAGCTGCCAAAACGCGAATGAGCGCATCCCTCCACCTCGACAATAGAGTGTGAAGGGCCACCTGGTCGTACGAGGCAAGCGAGGTCATCCAACACTTGCAAGCAGAAACACTCGTCAAGAACAACCAAGACATACGAGACAATGGTTACGTAGCTCTTCCACCATGGAGCCCTCCACCAGCCACATTTAAAATTACCTAACTAGGTGATAGCAAAGCCATCCTCCAGAAGGAGGACCTCAAAATAATAACCCTGGAAGCCATAGCCACCGAGACACCGGCTGATGCAGCATCATACTTCACAGACGGCTCGGTGGATCCAAAACATCATACAACCGGAGCGGCCTTCTACACCCAAGGTCAGACCCTCCGATGGAGACTTTCTAATGACTGCTCCACCCTACAAACAGAGTTGGTAGCAATCTCAAAGGCCCTACAACACGCTGCAACACAACACAACAATTCCATCATAATTTACACGTACTCGAAAACGGCCATGCAGGCGCTGCAACACAGCCAACCAAGAGACAACGTCCACATCATAACCTTGATCCTCGCACAGCTACAGGACTTCCAAAAACAAAATAGCCCAGTCGTCTTACACTGGATTCCTAGTCATGTAGGGATCGGGGGAAACGACGTGGCAGACGAAGCAGCCAAGGCTGCCACACGTTCTAGAAGCGTACACATTCAAGTTCCAGCAAGCGTGCAACAGATCAAGAATCACCTCAGAAAGACTACCAAGCTCCACATCCAAAAGAGCTTCCTTCACGCATTCAACGCTGGTTCCCAATCAGCCAAATGGTACCTGGCGGCTACAAAAGGGGAACCACCTTTCGCAGACAAGAAAACACCAAGACAAACCCAAGTTAGCCTTCATCGACTACGACTAGGGTACAAGTGCTCCAGGCAGACGATCGGAAATGTCGTCAGGGAATGCACCTACTGTCAGGAGCCAGCGGCCAACCCACTAGAACACTATCTCCTCGACTGCGAAGTCACACAAAGTCTCCGAAACAGAATTCAAAACTTCCAAAAAGAACACACAACACTAGCGGCCACTCTAACCCGAAAGGCCAAAACAAACCACATTCACCACCTTCTCCGGGTCATCACACGATACCCACCACCCAGATAGCTTAGGAAGTATCCTCCCCCAGCAAGTGCAGACCCCAGTTCGGGGGGCGCGCCACTCCGAAACTGACTACGTCCAAGAGTGGGGGTTGGTGGTAAGCGTTCACTGACCGAGGGTCCGCTCACACTTGCAACCTGCAGTATCCTTTCATACCTGCAGGTAGGACAACCTCCAATCCCAAATCCGGTCTGGCTGCTCCAGGAGCTCCAGCCGGAACCACCAAACGGGCCGCCCACAGGCAAAGGCCCGTGTCGGACTCTGATCCGACAATCTCAACAACAACACAACAACAACACTGCCCTCCGGGCGGCTCTTTCGGTAGGCCACGGTAGGACGCCACCCTCCGGGAGGCTCCACATTGTCTCATTGTAGTGCATTAAGGTGTCTTCTTTGAGCCTGACTTTGTACTCGTCAGAAGGCATGTTTTCCAGGGCATTTTTAAATGACTGTATATACTTGTTGCGCTCCTGCAGCATTTCTTGGATAGATAGGACAATGTCATGTCTGACACCTTGAATGTTGCCACACCTGATAGTAGTCTGCTTTTCATGATCTTCCATGAAGTAGATTCAGAGAGCAAAGGCTATCTTAACATTTGTAACAATTCTCAGATTGTATGAAATATTACCATCTGCCATGAAAAACTCTGGTGCGTGTTTTCAGCGGTTAGTAAATGAAGTACTGTGTGGTATTGAAGCTTGCTCTGTATTTATATATGTATATTATATGTTGTATTTTAAGGAGTAGAAGAATAATTTGTTACTTATCAAAACAGTGTTTAGCAATTTAGATAAAGCTATCCTTGCTGAAAATTTGATGAAGAATTATTTTGTAAAAGGTCAAGTTAAATATTTAAGTTATGTGATAGGTCAAGGAAAGATGAAACTAATGGATACCAAGGATGAGAGTATTGTAAAGTTTCCTAATCCCGAGAGTAGAAAGGAGTTGTTAAGATTTCAGTGGATGACCGGGTATATAGGAAATTATGCAAAAAAAAAAAATCGCACTGTGGCATGGCCTTTGCCCAGACTGTTGTCCATTGTGAGAATGCTTTAACTAAAATTGAGAAAACCTTGATTAATGCCCCAGTTTTTTTAACTCCAAATTATGAAAAACCATTTAAGTTATATGTTGATGCAAGTGAAGTTGGAGTGTGGGCGGTGTAAGAGAGGCAGGGTATTGATCAACCATTATGGTATTTTTCAAAGACATTTTTCTCATACCAGAAGAAGTATGGTACCACTGAGAAGGAAACTCTAGCTTTGATTTTGAGTCCGAACAATTTGGATGTTTATTTGTGGGACTCTGGAACCCCAGATCTAGTGTTTACAGATCGTAATCCTTCAGTATTTTTGCAAAAACTAAAGAATACATATCAGCATCTTACATGCTGGAGTTTAATGTTACAAGATTATAATTTAGTTGTTCAGCATAATAACGGGTAAAGAAAATAATGCAGCAGACATTTTGCCTCGCATTCCACTCAGATATGAGTCAACCTGGGGGATAACTTATGCCTCTTTTGGGAGGGGAATGTTACATATGCCTGTGTATTTTCATTGTATTAAGATGAATGTTTTTATATTCATTTTGTATCAGTCACCATTGTGAGTGTGGTTTTCAATTAAGTAAATACTAAAGCTGTATTTGCTTTCTAGTAATTAGTTTATTTTATGGATTGTATATAAGTGATATTGTTTCTATATAACTTCTTATGTTTTGTAATCGTATAATAATATATACTTACATAGAGAAGCTTTAAATTCTGAACAATCTAATTGTAAAGATGTATTTCTTTTGGCTCTGCCCTCTCTCTTCATCATGGGTACCATAGAATAGATGTAAGATCAGGAAAATGACTTTAATCTTATTCCAACCAGCGTTCATATTGTGTTTTGGCGTTTGTTTACCCATTAGTATTATGAGTGAAGATTTGGTAGGATTTATGTGGATAAATTACTAAATTACACGGGTCAGAGGACCGTGAAGTATTATTGTCTGTTCTCTTGTGTTACTGTAAACACAATTTTTTTTAGAGTAAGTTTGATTAATAGGTCATAGGAATTGAGGCACCTCTGAGAAAAGAGTTATTCAGTAATGGCCAAAATAATATATATGTGTGTGTGTGTGTGTGTATGTGTGTGTATGTGTGTTTATTCTCTACACAGCATCAGTGAGTGAGCGTGTGTGGGTGTACCGGCGGTGTCTGTACTGCAACAACGGGGAGGCGGACGTCCAACTTATCCACCAGTATAATATTACCTCAGCTCCTCAGCCTTATGACAACCTCTTCACAGGTGAGGTATCGTAAATATTCCGCACCTATATTGTGGGATATTTTTCATGTTTTTTTTTATAAAGTCATGTATTAATTATAACACAGGGAGAATATGAACCATATTCCACTCCGGAAACTGCGTATATTAATACATTAAATAGACATTATTTTGATTTATAATTACACAAATTATTTTCCATATTCTTTGTAAATACATCGATTCTTACAAGTACTTTACGTCACCAGAACAAGTGAAAACCTTGAGGGGTCGAAAACTGAGGATCGTGTCAGTGCCTTACTTCCCTTATATGGACTTTGAACGTCGCACCGAGGAGCCCGGCGGCATCATCAACCCAAAGGACTCTATAGATACTCGTTTGATTTATGCCTTTGCGTCAGCACTTAATTTTACGTAAGTGTTTTCGTTTTTTCTTACCATTAAATCTCTTTCTGTGAATAAATTATTATTTATCTTTTATGGAATGTGAAAACATTATCTAATAAAATATTTAAATTAATGTAACAAGGACGAGCTGAGGAATAAGACTGCCTGGAGTTATCGCGGTTTTTGACATACACATGTGCACTCCAAGGGTGTCTTCAAATTATTGTTGTCAACCTTATAAATTTATAGGATATGTTATTTCATACAATAATAATTATAAAATATTTTTTGATGATGAGCTGTAGAGGTAATCAGTAAACACAAAACAGGGGCCTCGGTGCACTCTACGAAGCAATAAATACATGTTCGTCTCTATCTCTTCAACAGTTTCGAGATACGCGAGGAACCTGAACGAACATGGGGCTTGGAGATAAATGGCAGTTTTACCGGGATGATAGGTCAGCTTCAACGTGAGGAGACCGACTTCTGTACCATAGCGGGTCCATCGCCACAGCGCTTGAAAGTTGTGGAGTATTTAAGGGGGTATCCTTCAGATCTGATGACTGTAACGTCTTTGAAGCCCTCGCTGCTACCACAACACCTGTCGCTTATTAGACCATTTGAAGGTATGATCGTTTTGAAGAGCCACTTGGTCCCGCCTTTGAAAATCACTCTTCGGGGATCTAAAATATGCACAAAACAGCACAGCATAGACATACTACAAACGTCTTCTTCACACACACAGATTCCAGAAACAGTAATATACCAAGTTTGTGCCCCTTATATAACCACCTAATAAAGGTTACATAGATGAGAGCAATTCTTAGTAACCATGTGAATGTGATGTTATATTATCCAAATGTAAAATACAATTTCATAATTTTCTACCAGAGTGATTATATTACGATTTTCTTTGTGTCTTTGAATGGTTGTTCGGTGTCGATTGCATTATAAGCATCAAAGAGTTTCGGGACTCATCTACACCATCCAACAGGAGAACTTTGGTTAGCGCTTATGGTGAGCGTGGTGGCGTGGGGTGGGCTTATGTGGATACTGCAGAGGATATGGCGGTGGTTCGCAGGCGGTCGTCGTGTAGATTTCAGCACCACACTCTTGTATGGCTGGGGCGCTCTTCTGGAGCAGCCTCCCCCAGTTCTGTCTGTCAGTAATTCAGGAAGGGTAAGACACATATGAGGTTCTACTGATTCCTTATGTTTCCTGAAGTTAATACATTTTGATAAGCCCTTAATCTTGTTTGAGCTAGTAGCGTAGTGTACCAAGCGTTACGTACATTAATGGTGACTATGTGATTAGTAATTTAAAGTTATACTGAGCTCGTGAGTGTTGGGGTAATGGTGCTTGTCTGGCAATAATCATCTTGCCACAATCGTCATATTATTTACAGCTATTGGTGGGTTGGTGGCTGGTGTTCTGCCTGGTCATCACCACGGGCTTCCGCTCATCACTGGTCGCGCACATGACAGTCCAGGGGAAGACGCTGCCTATTGAGACCTTCGAGGACATGGTGAAACAAGACAACTGGAAGTGGTGTACTGAGCCCTGGCTACTTAAAGGCGTGCCGTTTGATTATTTTTCCAAACACACCGACCCTGTAGTGCAGAAGCTGTACAAGCATATGGAGGTTTGTTCAGACACATTTATTACATATTAACCAACTTGAGTTTCGATAGAGATGATTTACATCAAAAAGACTTTGTGCAAAAACCTTAGCCACACATTCAAGCATACGCCAGCATGCAGCAAAGTCCATTTTTATATTGGTAAGTTTAAAGAGGGAAATTCGTAATGGAGTTATGGAGTTAATCATTGTTAAGAGCTCTTAATGCCATGGACCACAGGTGCTTGTGGCAGACGAAGCCCTGGAGAGGGTACTGGAGGGCGGCTTCACACTAGTGGACTTTGAGAATTATGTTAACATTATCGTGGCCTCTCGCTATACCGACGCCCGTGGCCACAACCCTTTCTACGTCAGTAAGAAAGGCGTCTCCATTATGGCTGCCTTTGGATGGGGCATGAGGTAGGTATCTGGTTCCTTTCTTCTCCTTTTGTGTTTTCTTTCTTTTGTCTTGTCATCTATTTCCTTATTTCCTCTTCTTCTTCCACTTTATGCTGTAGAATTACAAAGAAAGAAATAAGGACAGATAATCGTTTCCAGAGGATTTCATGAGGTTCCACATATTTCCGAGTGTTCTAAGAGTTTCCAAATTTTTCGAAAGGCGACAGATGTTACCTTTGTAAGGTTTGCAAACGTTTCCAAGAGAACCAAAACCCAAACCTAATTTCCTCTTAGCATCATTGGCCAAAGGAAGGCTATAGGTAGAAGGATAAATCGTGGCGAAATTCACCTCCGGGACTATTATAGGGTATTGGCGAGTAGGGTTAAAACCGAGATAAGGAAAGCAAAGAGGAATAATGAGGTAAGGATAGCAAGGGAGGTGAAGACAAACCCCAAAGGATTCTACCAAATGTATCAAACTAAAACACGAGAAAAGATTGGACCAATACGGTCAGACTCCGGCGAGCTCACTGATAACGACGGAGAAATGAGCAATAGTTTGAATAAATATTTTTCAACAGTTTTCACCACCGAAAATTTAAACATGATACCTGAGGCACCGACTCTATTCAGAGATAGTGAAGAAAACAAATTAAGTGAGATAGTAGTGACTAGTAACGATGTTAGTAAGCAAATAGACAAACTAAAGCCTAATAAGTCACCTGGTCCCGATGAGATATTTGCCAGAGTATTAAAGGATTGTAAGGAAGAGCTTAGTATGCCCTTAGCAAAGTTGTTTAACATGTCCTTAAAAACAGGTGTAGTACCAGAATCCTGGAGGATAGCGGTAATGTAATACCGATTTTCAAGAAGGGGACAGATCAAACCAACTACCAATCAGTCTAACATCAATAGTAGGCAAATTACTGGAAGCAATCATTTCAAATTTATTCGAAAATCACCTGGAGAAGCACCGATTGGATCAATGATTCCCAGCATATTTCACAAGCGATCGTTCTTGCCTAACTAATCTATTAACATTCTTTTCATCAGTTTTGAATCAGTGGACGAGGGGCACAATTATGATGCAAGTATCCGATTCTTAGCAAACACAGAGTTCCCCATGAAAGACAATTAGAAAGGTAGAAGCTCATGGCATCAAAGGTGACATCCTTAAATGGATTAGGCGTGGTTACAGGACAGGAAACAAAGGAGTGAGCATTAACGGCACTAAGTCCCATTGGAGCAACGTCACAAGTGGAGTTCCCCAAGGCTCAGTACTTGGACCACTATTATTTATTATATACATAAACGACATAGATATCGGCATTGACAGCAACATAAGTAAATTTGCTGATGACACTAAAATAGGAAGTGTTATCAAATCTGACGAGGACTCGGCAAAACTACAGGAAGATCTAAACAAATTTTTCGAATGGTCTGAAAAATGGCAGATGAAATTCAACGTCTACAAATGTAAAGTACTCAGTATAGGAGATGTAAACAGGGAAACCAGATACCAGATGAACAACGATGCCATAGAGAAATCCGACTGCTGCGAGAGATTTAGGAGTAATGATAAGTAGGAACCTTAAGCCAAGTAAACAATGTGTTTTTGCTCGTAACAAGGCTAATAAAGTACTTGGGTTCATACAAAGGAGTGTTAGTTACAAGATTCAGCGAGGTCACCCCAAACTGTATCTCTTGTGAGACCACACCTGATGGTTCAGTTCCCTGGTCACCGTGACACAGAATGGATATAGAATCCTTGGAAATTCAGAGGAGAATGACAAGACTAATCCCGCATTAGGAACCTTGAGTATAGAGACAGGTTAAAGATCTAATTTGCACTGAGAGGACAGATGAGGGGCGACCTGATAGAGGTGTGGTATAAGGGAAGGCAGGCCAACAAAGGACATTACAAAGGTACCAAATTATCCAAACCAGGAGCAACCTGTAAATCATTTAACCAGACAAATTTAGATTTAGGCGTGAAATAGGTAAACACTGGTTTGGAAACAGAGTAGTGGATGAATGGAACAAGTTACCAAATATCATCATTAACTCGAATACGCTGAATTGCTTCAAACATAGGTTGGATGCTCATATGAGCAATAGGGGTTGGGTGTAAACGGGACTGCCCAGTATGGGCCAATAGGCCCGCTGCAGTTTCCTCCATTCTTATGTTCTTATGTTCTTATGAAGGGTAATCTCAAGAAACACATTCTTGGACACAGTGGTATAAAGGAGTTTGAATGTGAGGAATGTGGGAAATGTTTCTCCTGGAAGGATAATCTCAAGACACACATTCTTGAACACAGTGGTGTGAAGGAGTTTTAATGTGAGGAATGTGGGAAATGTTTCTCCCGGAAGGGTTATCTCAAGAAACACATTCTTGGACACAATGGTGTGAAGGAATTTGAATGTGAGGAATGTGTGAAATGTTTCTCCCAGATGAGTACACTCAAGACACACATTCTTGGACACAATGGTGTGAATTAGTTTGAATGCGAAGAATGTTTGAAATGTTTCTCCCGCAGCGGTCTTCTCAAACGTCATAAACTTGTTCATGAAAAAAACAGAATTCAATAAATGTTTGAATGACTTTAAAAGAAGGTAAATGTGACACACAAACTTGAATACAGTGATATACGTCAATATAAAACCACTTGAACAAACTCTGTGAATGTAGCAGTAATAAAGACAAGTGACAAATGCCACTTTTATAGATATTAAACACAAGTTATCTGCTCTTAAGATGTAAATTACTTCTACCATGGCCTTAGTGTAGACATTTGGTGTTGGTTAAATATCACTCATAATAATGCTCCATTTTGTTTCATCAGCCTTTTTAATAATGTTATTTACAGTACAGTAGTCAACAAAGGATAAACTTATCGTCTATGGGCTTAAAATATCTTCTTTACTGGATAAGTTGTGTTGAACAGAGATGAACTCTCATTTACTATAATTTGTGCATCAATAGTTGTGTCAACTATGTACGTCTGTCTTTATTTACACGTGACGTAAGTTTATCACAAATACGTACATTAACACAGGTAGTTAATCATCTTG
>NW_024746513.1:0-15930 GCF_018991925.1 Homarus americanus | reverse complement strand
TTACTGAGAACTAAATCGAATATTATTTCCTCTAGTGGAGCAGGATTTATAAATTTATATATAAAACTATCCTGTACTACTTTTATAAAATCTTCAGATTCATTATCGCTAAGTTGATTTTTCCAATCTATGCCTGAAAAGTTGAAATCGCCTAGAATACATACATTGTTTCTATCAGATGCCTTCTTTATTTCCTCCCATAGCAATTTACCATCGTTCCTACTCAAATTAGGTAGTCTATATATAACACCAATGACTACGGATTCACTGCCCTCACCAATCTCTACCCAAATACTTTCATTGTCGCTATTTTTTTTAATGTTTGATTTATTGCAGCCTTTTAATGACACCCTGATATACACTGCTACACCGCCACCTCTCCTTCCTACTCTGTCAAATTTAAATAGGTTATATCCTGGAATATGAAATTCTGCTAAAATACTTGCTGTTTGAATTTATCCATGTTTCCGTTATTGCAATTATATCTATATTTCTCTTCCACTAACAATGGCCCTAAACTGGTCCCTTTGTTACACAGGCTTCTACTATTAGTATAATAAACACTCAATATATTTCTTCCGTTTCTATCTGTTTTACATTTATTACTTTGATGTTTGTTATTATGACTAACTATATTTTCAGCATTATCTACTTCTGTTTCACTACTTCCCAGGACCTGCTTGTTTTTTGACTCCCATTTTCCCCGACCCCTCTCTACTGGCAAAACCCCCCCTTCGGAGTGACAATTTCACGCTCGAGGGATGCAGACAACGTCTTTACCCCCTCACGAGACAAGTGTACTCCGTCGCGACAGTACAGGTAGTCGTTGCCATAAAATCGTTGCCCGTCATCAATGAATGCCCAACCATTGTTTGCACAATGTTTTTCCAGTCGACAATTAATAGCAATTGCCCTGGACAGCCATTCACGACCAACCCCTCTTCTAGGCAAGACACCACATACTATCGGGACCCCTCCCCTATCTCTAATCTTCCCCAGCGCCTCCCTATACCTCTTGAAAAGTTCCTCACTCCTAACCTTACGTATGTCGTTTCCCCCCACACTAAGACACACTACTGGATTGGTACCCTCCCCTGACAAAACTCTGTCTAACCTCTCGGCTACATGCCCTATCCCAGCCCCAGGAAAACATACCCTAGTCCTACGTTTCCTATCTCTCGCACAAAAAGTCCGATCCATAAACCTCACCTGGCTGAAGATTGTGAAGTGAGATGCAGTGAAGATTGTGAAGCGAGATGTAGTGAAGATTGTGAAATAAGATTATAAAGTAAACTGTAGTAATTGAGGTTAAACGAACGCGGGTTATTCTGTAGTGTATCCGTGTCTTGTTAACGTGGAACCAACATGGCGGTGGTTCTCAATATAGATACGTTATTTTGCCGGGAATTTCTGTCAAAACAAAATATGAATCAACCATATTTAGCCTAAATTAACCTAACGGCTTTATTATATATTCTTAGTTTTTTAAGTTGGATAGATCAGATCAGGTTAGGTTAAGTCAGGTTGGGTTAGGTTAGGTTAGTTTTGTTAATTTTGCCACTTAGAGGCTAGTTTATTGTGCCCCCCCATACTCATCCTGTCAGCTGTAGCACAGAGAGATTACAAAGTGGTGTTAGATGAGGTAGGTGGTTAAGTTAAGTTTCAATAGGTTAGGATAGATTATGTCAGGTTGGGTTAAGTTAGGTTAGGTAGGTAATAAGTAGATAGGTTATGTTAGGTAATAAGTAGATAGGTTATGTTAGGTAGGTGGGAAAGTTAGGTTTGATTAGGTTAGCTTATGTCAGACGGGGAGGTTAGGTTAGATTATGTCAGGTTAGGTTAGATTATGTCAGGTTAGGTCAGATTACGTCAGGTTAGGTTAGATTATGTCAGGTTAGGTTAGATTATGTCAGGTTAGGTTAGATTATGTCAGGTTAGGTTAGATTACGTCAGGTTAGGTTAGATTATGTCAGGTTAGGTCAGATTACGTAAGGTTAGGTTAGATTATGTCAGGTTAGGTCAGATTACGTCAGGTTAGGTTAGATTATGTCAGGTTAGGTTAGATTATGTCAGGTTAGGTTAGATTATGTCAGGTTAGGTTAGATTATGTCAGGTTAGGTCAGATTACGTCAGGTTAGGTTAGATTATGTCAGGTTAGGTAAGTAGGTAGAGGTGGGTAAAAAAGGTTAGGTTAGGTCGGCAGGTTTTAGTGTAGGAGCTTAAGTAATCCCGTAAAAATTTCATGTTAATTTTTGACACCATACATTATAATAATCCTTATAAACTATGTTAAGGAACTGTGGTGTCATTTTTTCTGAACGGTTTATTATAAGTTTTATGCCTTTAAAGAAGTTTTATTAAAGAGCGGCGTAATGAACCACAGATGTATTACCATTAAGTCCTAATTAACTTAAAACATGACTAATAACCTATGAACATGTAGTATTATATGATTACAATTTAACATAATATATCATGAATGCTGTTATAATATCATAAGTGTGTTACAAACATGGCTGCTCATATATGCCATCCTGTCTCTGGCAAAGAAGAGATTGCAGTAAGTAAAATTATTTGCTAAAGACAAATACTGGAAATTAAACATATACATATTACCATTATCTGAAAAGCTTAGAACCACCGTTTTATATTTATTAAAAGTTTGTAGTGTTATACATCATGTGTAAACAAGTCACAAGTTATTATTTACGACATTGCTTCAGTCCTCGTCATCAGAGTCTTCTGTGTACAACAGATTCCTTCACCTTGTTTAGGCATTTCTCATCATCTGCTTGACAGTTACACATCTCGGTGCATGTCATGCTATTCTTTCTGATTCTTTCTGTATGAACATGACAATGATCCACATTTCCTGACGCCACATCCACATTTAACAAGTTCTGTGATTGCTTCTGGAGCTGGTGGTTGGTCTGATATTACTAGTATGAAACAGTCATTTTTAATCTTCCAGCCATGCTCTAATTGTGAAAGCATTTCACTGTCTGCATCACAAGACCACAGAAGAGCTTGATACCTTCCTCTCAATATATGATACTTTAGAGTTGCTGCAGTCGCTGGTAGTTCTCCAGCTTCTGCCTGCGTTTTCTTGAAGAGATGCCATCTAAGTTATGACAGTTTAGTGAAAGTCATTCGTGGACAGTAGAGCTTAAATACAAATTCCTTTAGACCAATAAACATGTCTGCTGGAGGGCATTTGGTCTACTCAGCATCTTGAATGCATCTAGGACTTTTGTGTTAGATTTCATCAAAGTGCTCCAACATGCTTTCTTTCCTTTGCCAACAAATTTTCCAATGCAGTCAGATCCTGTGAGGGCATGGAAACCTGTAAGGCTCTCTGCCCAATGTGTCGTCGCTCACCAGTTCCTGTTTTCATACTTGTATTTTCTCCAAGTTGAGGCTGCTTTAATATGCCAAACACATCAGTGTCTGGTGACTTGATATGTACAGTGCTGCCCTTCTGTGATGCATATACTGTATGTCCTGCTTAAGTTCTATAACTTGTGATAGCAATTTGATGGTTGAAGTCTTATTTGCTGCTTTCCACGACAGAAGATTAACCTTGGACATCTTTTCCCAGATGCTCAATGGACCAACAATACGTTTCTTGACAAAATTTTCATAATTTTGTCTTCCAACTTCATATGCACATAGATTGTCATATTTGGCATTTTCTGGCATTACAGCTCCAGTTACCAAGTTTAAAAGAGCATCATTTTCCTGGGATTACAGTCACCAATAACATTGTGTAGCTTCTGTACATCAGCATATTGACGGCTGACAATAGCTGTAGAGAGCTCATGATGTTCTGTTCTTTTGTAATCTTTATGAGTTTGATATTTTATGTAATGAACTTAATTTGAAAACCCAAATGGTAGTATATGATCTTTTATCACCTTAGACACTCTGTGCGTCATGCCTCTCAAGTGATTTTTTTCCTCTCTTACTTCTCTGGACAAATACGACCTTTATCCCATCAGAAAAAATATCACCATATATTTTCTTAATCTACAGGTGCCAAGGTTTAAAATGACGGATGGTGTTAAAAATTAACCTGAAATTTTTACGTGACCACATATTGTCTTGTTGAGTTTCTGAGAGAACTTCACGGCTAAATAGCGCCTCTGTATTGATAGCCGGTACATGTCGTAATATCCACCGCTCATAGTTAAATCTTTATGTCCGTTTATTTTGTCCTAATTTAAGTATCAAAGAGTGTTTTTATTTTTAAGTATCTTAAGTATCTTTTTTCCTCACTCTTAAGTATCTAAGTATGATGTTTTTTTCATTTTTAAGTAACTAACCATATTTTTGTTTTCATTATAAAATGTGATTGATATAGACAACAGAAGTAAATATCAGCTGGAGGTCGTAAACGAAGCTGATGTGAAGTATTTTGACTCACTGTTCCCACGAACTAATTGCTTCTCTGGTTTATACCGAAGAAATAAAACCGTCAACGAACCATCCGATTCAAATGTGTCTTAGGCGATACAGGGTGTTTAGGCGTCATTCTGATACCAAGAATGACTTTGTGTACTGTGGTGAAGCTGGGGGTAGGATAGGGTTGGGTTGGGTTGGGATGGGTTAGGATTACGCATGTGTGGGTATATTCTGTCGCATTTTATAGGTATCTTGCGTCTTTCTCTTTATTCCTTCTTTATCATGAGTATCTGTGCCTATTAATACACCACCTCGCAGGATAGTGGAAGAGGAATGGATAGTAACGAGATAATATTCTTCTTACATATACCTTAGCTTGATTACAGGTAACACCAGGTAGAAGTTACGTGACTCTTAAGAGTTTTCCTCGACTTGGCTGATTCAACTGTAAGACTTGCTGTATTTATCCTTATTAAAATCCTCCACCTGTAAGACCCTCCACTTGTAAGACTCTCCACCTGTAAGACCCTCCACTTGTAAGACTCTCCACTTGTAAAACCCTTTATGGATTTGAAATACCTTCTCGTCTTGACTCTACTAGTACTGTACACACCCTCTCTAGCCTTAGTTTACAGTAATGTTGAAGTATATAATGAAGACTCACAGCTCATGGGTTAGAAAAACAAAAGATGCTTGTTTTATTTATTTATTTATTTATTTATTTATAGCTTATTTTAGAATCCCCGAAAGTTAGAACAAATGGCTGACGGGACTCACAAGCGGGCGATGTTTACAGTATGGACCAAGAATAAAAAATAAATGAAAAATAAAATAAATAAATCGTAAATTGGTGCATTGTTTCTCCAGGGGTAATTATAGAAGTACAAATGTTCTCCAGCAGTGGGTAACGATCATAGCCACGTATAGAGCTTCTAACGCAGGTAGATTGATATAGATGCATTACCTGGAGTTAGTGGGTTACAGGGGCCTCCTACACGATAATATTAAAGGTGTTTTTTCCTTCTGTTTGTGGCACTTGAGGTGTTTAGGTTAGGTTTAATTAAAATGGTTTAGTTATAATAGTTATATTACGATAAGTTAAGTTGAATTTAGAACTTTTGATTTGCATATATCGTGTTTTAGAAGGATTTGTTAGCTAATAAGTTTAATTTGGATAAGTTTAGTTTAATTTAGATCATTTGATTTTACAAGGTCGTATTATAATGACTGGGAACCATATAGAAAACTGTTAGAGAAGTAAATATTTCTCTGACGAAGTGAATGAGTAAGTCAATAAAATTGGTGTATTATAGAGGCTTCTTGACACGCTTAAAGCTTGGTATATACTGTACGTATATGTTATCAGGCTTTCCTGTTATGCGTAACCACTTTCCGTCAAAAGTGTCTTACTGGCTCGTATGAAAGATTAGCCTCTAGTTTATTTAACCTCAAGATTAACTACACTGGCACTGCCTGACCTGACCTGACCTGGCCTACCCCTACCCCTACCCTGCCTACCCTACCCTACCTACCCCTACCACCTACCCTAACCCTAACCTAACCTAACCTTCCCCAAGTAGCGTTAGGTTAATCATTAGTTGAAAATAAGCTGGGAGGGTTAATCTTCAGGTAATCATCTTAGTGTAACAATTTTGGTCAGGTAAGGGCCTTCATACCTTTACTCGAGAAACAGGAGGAGGAGGACGCTACGTCTGCAAGATCATCGATCAGCAAGGCAGATATTGAATACCTTTTGTTTACCTTCGTGGCTTAAGAACACATCTTAACACCATAAGACTATTCGCCTCAATACAATAATACAGTAATTGATTATTGTATTCTAATAAAATTTACGGTGTATCTTGTGAACCAGATTTATTGTTTGACCTTAGTGAATGAGAAACTGGTTGAGGTGTATTGTAGTAAACATCCTTAAGAGCAGCTCTGTGTGTTCTTACGACCTCAAAGTAACACAAAAGGTAGCCAATATCTACCCTTGATCAGTCACTTTATGTAGATGTCAATTGTGTCATTTTTCTAGACTTAGTGCCCCCTGGAGGAGAAAGTAAATACAATGTTGATATATTTTGGTCACAACACACACTAGTAGATTATTTTTCCTTTTTAACTAAATAATTAACACTATGAAGCTAACTAATTATATAACTCAAAGATGGTAACCAATATGGCGTCGATATTGTTCACATACTCTATGATAAATAGATGTATTGTCTGTTTAATTTTAGGGAAGAATTGAATTTATAAACTTTTGAGAATCTGGATACAGGAGTTTTGTCTTTGCGTGTGTGTGTGTGTGTGTGTGGTGATGATGATGGATACTTTCCTCTGCAGTGAAAAAAATATCTTGACATTGCAAAGTTTAACAGTAGGCCGAAGGAACGTTTGTAATGAGACTTATTATGAAATTGTAACCGGAAATTCTTTGTGAAAAAAATATTTCCTATAAAGTTTGGCAATAAATAGTATTACATCAGGTGTAACCTTGGTTCCTTGGCCAGATAATTACCTATGTGGACGATACAGCTACTCGAGATTGTAAGACCTAGAATTAAGAAAGTCTTTTGAACCTTACCTGAGGTTGAAAGACTCTTATAATTGGAGCACGTCTTAGGTAGTAAGAAACTTTAATTACAGTAAATAAAATATAATCTACCTAAACATTCCCTTCACCTGGCGACAACTAATGATACAGGTGGTGTAATACCTCTTTAAAATTCCTCCGTTTGATATAATAATGACCACACATGAACTTATAATGTGCAATATCTTGATAACACATTAGCTGCAACATTACACATAGTCCAGTGTATGTGTAGTGAGGGACATCTACCTAAATGAGTTACAGAATGTGGAGTTGAGGCAAAAAAAAGTTGGGACATGTTTGAGATCATCAGTTGAGCCAAACGTTTATACTCAATATTGTTTTAATGGTATTTTAGAGCGACCGAAAAATGTAAACAAAATGGCCGGCTAGGTGACACATACCTTACAAGAAATAAACATGAGAACGAACACACACACACCAGTTTTACCCACATTATCACCAGACTATCGGCATACCTGGTCGGTGGACACCTGCCTCCTCCTCCTCCTCCTCACCTTGCTAATATGCTAATATGCTAATATGCTAATATGCTCTGGTATGTTCCAGTCTATTTAAGATATGCTCCCATCTATCTTAAAGAGCTTATGCTAGGTTGGTCTGATATGCTCCTCAAAGACTATGCTGATATACTCTTGTCATCTGATATGCCATTATGTTCATATCACTCTAAAGGATATACTAATATGTTCTGATATGTTGGTATGGTTCTGTCTCTCAGAGGGTGTGCTGATGTACTATAAGAGCATATGGGGTATGCTGATATACTTGGTTATGTAGGCTCATATCTCTCTTACAGGGTATGCTAATATACCCTGATATGCTTGCATCTATCTCTGAGCGTATACTGGTTGACTGTAATGACATAAGAGATATGCTGGTATGCTTCTAAGGGAATATGAGGTTAGCTATACCTTAGATTCAGGGGATATACTGATATGATATGAATTAACCTAGAAGTATACTGATATGTTCTCAAGGCATTCAGGGGATCTGTTAGTATGCTTCGACATACTTTCGGAACAAGGTAAACTGGACCTTCAGAAGATAGGGTGATATGCTGACATATTCTGATGGATCTAAGAGAGAGTGGAAGACTATGTGAGCTAGTTAATATACTCAGGTATGTTGATATCCCTTCATGGCACTTGGGATATATGGTAATATACTCCGATGTGTCTCTTTGGATATACTGATATGCCACTAATGGGTCCCCAGAAAGCAGGAGACAAGTTGATCTGCTTCGAGGACACTAATCTGTATAATGATTTTTTCCCTGACTGTTAAGAAGTATACTGGTATATTTCAAATGTTGCTTAGTATTATAGTATACTTTGGGCTGTTCTGAACATATTTCACAGCTGATTTTCAGAAATATATGCTGCTGTCACTGTCTTGTTTATTCCGGAGACATTGATTATACTTTGAGTATGTTGATATGCTTTGTTACCAGTCAAGGAATATGCTGATATGTTCTGACACTTCTCAGTGATTACCCTGATATACTTAGATACCTGATAGTATTTATTGGAGTATAGTGTCCTATACTCTGATGTCATTCTAGTGATATGCTGATGAGCTGACATACCGCTGTGATATATTGAATCATATACATCCATTCCTCACGCTTAATATATATGATATTCTAAACAATGCTGATATTATTTATGTTATACCCTGATTATATACTAACATACTACAGTGTCATTTATAGTGTATGATATTAAACATTCGGGGGTATACTTTGAGGTTATTTAGAGAATATGATGCAAACGGTGATATACTCTGATGCCATATTTGGTATACACAGATATATTGATATAATTTATATAATATACCGATAGATATAACTAAATATCTGTGAAGTAAATCCTGTACTTTTTGATATACCATTCAGGGTGAAGGTATGCTAATATACCACGATAGCACCCGTCTCTCAGCGCTAATATACCCTGATGGCACACTTAACATCCTGGCGCCGGTCGTGGGGTATACTGATATGCTAAAGTCTTCTTCATCTTCTAATATCTCGACTTCAGCTTCGTAAACTGTGATTACTTAAACGTATTTAACGCTCGTTTACGTAACTTTTTTGTAGAATAAATGAATGTATATCCGGGGTTCTTCTGTTTCTTTGTCCATCTGATGTTTGCGTCCATGTTGAGGAGAACCACTTAGCAGGGCTCGCATTTTCCCATAATGTGTTACCTCAAGTTCCATAATTTGCACTTAGTGAAGCCACGATATCCCGCGTTATGTTGCCCGTCTTACTTCCTTCTGGGTTATGTGTCTTAAGTTGGTGAAAAAATTAAATTAAGGCTGAATTATTGTTAAATGTTAAGGTATTATAGTACTTGTCTGTCGTGTTGTTAATATAACATAGTTTCACCAGCAGTATGTACTCAAGAGCTTATTAACATCGTTGACGAGTCAGAGCCGCAACACTGAACCAATCTATATGAACATTAACACAAAAAATAAATTGTTACATTACATCGACTATCAAGACATAACTTACAATACAAATTAATAAATAATTGTACCAGGCAGATAAAAATATTAGTTACAAAAAATTATGAAAATAGTCTTAATGTTCACGCCAGAACTTACCCCATAACAAAAGCCATACAACATTTTCCCAGTTAAGACTTCGTTAAATACAATCTCAAACTCCTCAGAAATTGTGTGTTGGTGGTGTGCCACGTGTGGTGTGTGTGTGTGTGTGTGTGTGTGTGTGTGTGTGTGTGACAGCACCTTTGATTTATACAAATATTCACCCAAATGAATAACACCAAGTAATTCACCATGTTATTCACGACTCTTAGATCACTTGGCTTGCGTCTCTCAAAAGGTCGAGCCAGGGTCAGCTGATTCAGTAAACACCGCTCACATTAATAGGGACCTGCCACACTTTGCCATAAACAGATAAATTGTACCGGGAATTTTCCCCCCACACACTCATCATTGTCACTTTATGTAACTTGCTGACAAAACCCATGACCCTTCAGGCCTTTTACGCCCTTAATGCATGAGTCATAAAGGCAAGCATGAACTCCGCATGCTTCCCAGTTGGGCACTGTAAACGCTTCTGCGCTTCACCTTGCACAGGATGTAAGGGGGTGCCCAATAAACTAGCCCCCTCGTGGGCAATCTGTAATCACTACCACTGTCTCGCGGCCCAGAGTAGTAGTTGGACATATCACTAGACAGGGAAATTCACACTTAACACAAGTGTTATCTCAAGGTCATATTCACAACACTTCCCTGGACAGAATTCATAATTTATTTTCTCATATTACATCTGTGTGTATACCTGCTACTAGATAAACAGAAAATGCCAAGAAGTGTTTACATCAAGCGCTGCCACTTAAGAGTTCCAAGAACTAAATTAAAACAATTAGTGTGTGTGTGTGCATGGTGTGAGTGTGCATGGTGTGTGTGTGTGCATGGTGTGAGTGTGCATGGTGTGTGTGTGTGTGAGTGTGCATGGTGTGTGTGTGTGCATTGTGTGTGTGTGTGTGTGTGTATATGGTGTGTGTTTGTTTGTTTGTATGGTGTGTGCATGGTGTGTGTGTGTGTGTTTGTGTATGTGTGTATGGTGTGTGTATGTGTATGGTGTGTGTATGTATGGTGTGTGTGATCGTGTGTGTGTGTGTATGTGTGTGTATGGTTTGTGCATGTACGGTGTGTGTATGGGTGTGTGTGATTGTGCATGGTGAGTGTGTGACTGTGTATGGGGTGAGTGTGTGTGTGTGTGTGTGTTTCCATTGCCATGAGGATATCATACAATTCTTAAAGCACTGGTCACATGGGCGCATTTTTTTTTAGCAATTTCTTGCCGGAAAGTTATTTCGAGCAATTTTCGAGAAATTCGAGCAAGTTTTTGAAGCATTTTTATTGACAATCGTGATAGTCAATTTCTTGACTATTTCGAGCAAGATTATCGGTTCAAAACCCGGTTAATACCATATTTAATGACACGAAGCTTATTTATCGAGTATTTACCTTGGCTATATATAACATAGACCAATAACATTATGTATAAAATGCACAAACAGTTTTTTACGACACACTGAGTTTATTATTTGGGTGGTGTTTTGGCGTGTTTGTTTACAAAACACAAGCCCATACAGCCGGTCATTCTCCACACACTAACAAACCTCCCTACTGTAACTACGATAGTTGAACCAGTCTATATTAAACACTCGTTCCTCCTCCTCGCCAGCCACTTACGGGTCCCCAATAGTTTTTCTTCGCTTTCTCTCATTTCTTTTTAATAATAACAATAATACCAAGGATAGCTGCTGCGTCGTCTGCATTGTTGTTGTGATGTTCCGTCTCCCTTCTACTCGCACAGCGGCGTTAACTTTTTTTTCTTGCTGTAGTAACTGAACCAAGAGCCACTCGTGTGACCACATTTGGAAGAAATTACTCGTAATTTCTTGCTCCAAATTAATTGCTCATCAAAGGGATCGTGTGACCGTAACTTAAGTCACCCTTTAAGAAAAACTGTAAATACTGATTCACAAAACTTAAGGATAATTTCTGACTTGGAACCATCGTTGTAATGCAGAAAACAGTTATTGTATTCTAAATCCTACCCAAGAAATCTTTTACCCACTTACGATATAATTCTTTTCTATTCCATCAATAGATGTTATTTTACTTTTTTATACGTATTTTTATTTTAGTAATTTATAAACTATTTTTTTTATATACTTCATTACCTTTTAGTGTAATGAAGAGAATGAATTACAGAAGGTTTTTATAATTATATTGCGAACAATATTTTTCCTCGCAATAAATAAACAATGACGATGATCTTGTTTACAATATGGAGCTTGATGTCTTACTCCATGTTCGTTTATTACATTTTCTGCCATACCCGACTGTTCTTTTCTTTCTGTGGTGAAGGTTTTTGACAATTGATATATATATAAAGTTGAGTTAAGAATAATGACTCTGATATTATAGCCATTAGGTCCTGAATAATAAGTGGTGTCTAAGTGAACAAATGTATGATGTCTTCAATTACCAGCGTAGTGTGGGGTAACAGTGGGGGTAGAAGCGAAGGGTAGGAGTGAAGGGTGGGAGTAAGGCGTGGGAGTAAGGGGTGGGAGTAAGGGGTGGGAGTAAGGGGTGGGAGTAAGGCGTGGGAGTAAGGGTTGGAGTAAGGGGTGGGAGTAAGGGGTAGGAGTAAGGGGTGGGAGTAAGGGGTGGGAGTATGATGAGTAATGGTGAGTATGGGGTGGGATAAGGTGGGAGTATAAGGGAGTACATGTGAATACAAGGTGGAGAGATGCAGATAAGGGGTGGGAGACAGGAGAAGGGGTGGGAGTAAGGGTGATAAGGGTATACATGTGGGATAAGGGGAGTATGGTGGAGGAGGGTGGGAGTAAGGGTGGGAGTAAGGGGTGGGAGTAAGGGGTAGGAGTAAGGGGTAGGAGTAAGGGGTGGGAGTAAGGGGGTGGGAGTAAGTGGTGGGAGTAAGGGGTGGGAGTAAGGCATGGGAGTAAGGCGTGGGAGTAAGGGTGGGAGTTAGGGGTGTGAGTAAGGGTGGGGAGCAGGTGGGAGAAGGGATAAGGTGGGAGGAAGGAGGATAAGGCGTGGGAGGCGGTGGGAGTAAGGGTGGGAGTAAGGGCAAAGGAGTAAGGGGCAGGAGTAAGGGGTGGGAGTAAGGGGTGGGAGTAAGGCGTGGAAGTAAGGGTGGGATTAAGGGGTGGGATTAAGGGGTCGGAGTAAGGGGTAGGAGTAAGGGGTGGGAGTAAGGGGTGGCAGTAAGGGGTGGCAGTAAGGGGTAGGAGTAAGGGTTGGGAGCAAGGGGTACGAGTAAGAGGGTGGAAGCAAGGGGTGGAAGCAAGGGGTGGGAGTAAGGGGTATGAGTAAGTGGTAGGAGTAAGTGGTAGGAGTAAGGGGTAGAAGTAAGGGGTAGAAGTAAGGGGTAGGAGTAAGGGGTAGAAGTAAGGGGTAGAAGGAAGGGGTGGGAGCAAGGGGTGGGAATAAGGGGTGGGAATAAGGGGTGGGATTAAGGGGTGGGAGTAAGGGGTAGGAGTAAGGGGTAGGAGTGACGAGTAAGAATGTGGGACAAGAGGGAGGGGTAGCAGTGGGGGGTAGGGTTAGGTTACAAACTTCTATTTACTTCATCATCTGTATCCTGCTGGTGATGTTCTCTCTTTAAACAATTTGTAAAATAAATAAATAAATGGTCAGGTGTAAATGGTAAGAATTTAACAGAGTAATACTGAGGTATTACAAGAAAGAACTAAAAACTGTCCACTGTGTGTATCAACATTTTATAAAAGTATTTGTGAAGCTGTAAAATACTTAGATATAAACTTTTAATTCAACTCTGTAATAAAAATAATTGCAATAATGAATCTAAACAAGAAATGAACTGGGTGAAAAAAATCTACAAAATACTAAAAATATAAAAAAGAAGAATTACAGTAAAACCTGAATCATTGTAATAAACATTATTAAACTTTTCGTTGTTATGACCTAAAACAAACAAGGAAGACTCGTCTAGATTTTCGCTCTGTGAATTAACTCCTTGGATCGCTTTTGGGCAAGAGGGGAGTTACTCCGACTTATTCCGTGAAAATATTCCCAACTGTCCATAGAATCCGTTACAGTTTCCTTTATAGTAAGTGACTCACAAATGATTAATATTCCCATTCACCAATACTTTATTATATCAGAGAACAGTGCAGAGATAAGCTGGCCAATGAGCGATGGTCAAAGATAATACAGATTTAATACTGGATTGATAAGTACAGCTATAGTGATTTGTTTCATGTTACAGTAATAATAAACTTTATCAAATGTTATAACTACCAAAGTGTTATTTTCGTGATCGATACCCTGCTGCCAGGATTATAACATCGTTTAAAAGTTCAGTAAAAATATCATGCAGATTAAAACCTAACCTAGTGTATCGTAACCTAACTTAGCCTTTCCTAAGCTAACTTAGACTATCCTAAACTAGCCTAACCTATCCTAATCACACCAAACCTAACCTATCCTAAATTTATATATCATCAACAGATTTATAGATATGTTGGAGAAATAATTATCAAAAGTTTGTTGTCTCTGCAAATGTATTTTTAAAAAAAGAAAATGAAATTAAAACTTTCTAGAGAACTCAATTGCGTCATGAGCGTTGCGGCTTGGTTCGGTTAGGTAAGGTGAGGTAGTGTTAGGGTTAAATACATTTTACTAATTTTGCATCAAAATAATCACGACTGAAGGTATCGGGTAAAAAACCTCTGAATATAATTCTTTTTCTGAGAAAAAAATTTCTTTACCACTTATTTTTTGCCCCACTTTTTTATTAAGTTTGATGAACTTAGATTAGGTTAGGTATTATTTAACTCTGAGTCATGGGTACTTATTGGATACTTGGCAGAATAACTTGTTATAACTTGGTCCTAACAAAGGCGGAGTCTAAGCAAAAATGTTCACTTGACCTCATATTTGGATTTCATTACTGAAGGATATTTACAGCTATACCACATTAATAAGGTCTATCTGCAAGTTTATTCAGTCATAAAAAAATATACCCTAAATGTGGACAATAAAAATCTTCTATTTTGGTACAAATTACTTGAAAAGTTGTAAGAAGACAAAAGCTGCATCTCTTCCATAAAGCGAGAAATAGAACAGCCAAGCCTCTTCTTGTCGTAAAAAAAAACTAATATTGTATTTTAGTATGTTGATGTACAAAACATTTTCTTCATTATTCTATGATAAAACAAGTCTAACAGGCATTATTAAAACATATATTATTAATTTTTTTTTCATGCAATCCGGAAATAGCGACTACTATATCCAGGTTGATCGTGTTGAGGTCCTGTAAGTTACAGGCTAGATTACGAGCTCACTTACGGAGTTCGATGCCAAATATTTGTTTTGAGAATCCTGATCGGAGACTGTAAGTCCAGTTACTTGGTAAACAAGTAGATACAGTGAAATAAACTGCTGTACCTAAATATTATGTAACTCAAAATATATTCCCACAACAGCACGTTTACAGATGAAAATAAAAAAAAACATAAATAATACAAACAAAATCAATTAATATGTTTTTTATTACAGTATTTTTAAATATCAGAAGCGTAGGTTCAGCGCTTCTTTTGTGTCTTTTTCCCGGTGAAGATGTAGTCTCCCCATGGCAGGTACTGGTCCTTTTGTACACGGCAGAAAGTGGTAGTTTCCTTCATCTTCTTGTTGTTTTGGGTCTTGTTGTTTTGGGTCTTAGTGTGTTTTGTGGTCTGCAGTTTGTTAGATCGGGGGCCCTTCTCCTTCATCTGGCAAGGCTTCACCTCCACCTTAGTCACCTTCGATACAGTGCGTCGGAACACCATTGTGATGTACTGACAATAACAGCTCTCTCACTGAGGTCAAATCAAAATTTGACCATACAGAAAGAATTACGGTTTAATAAGGTTGGAATTTAAAGAAATTGACAACAAAATAAAGCTCTGTTTATCACTATAGTAAAGAGGGATGGTGTTTGTAAAGATGATGGATGGTGTTTGTAAAGATGATGGATGGTGTTATAATATGTAGTGATGATGGATGGTGTTATATGTAGTGATGAAGGATGGCGTTATATTGTAGTAATGATGGATGGTGTTATATGTAGTGATGATAAGAGGGTAATATATGTAGTGATGATGGATGGTGTTATATATATATTGATGATGCATGATGTTATATGTAGTGATGATGGTTGGTGTTATATGTAGTGATGCTGGATGGTGTTATATGTAGTGATGATGGATAGAGTTATATGTAGTGATGATGGATGATGTTATATGTAGTGATGATGGGTGGTGTTATATGTAGTGATGTTGAATGGTGTTATATGTAGTGATGATGGATGATATTATATGTAGTGATGATAG
>NW_024746512.1:70000-80760 GCF_018991925.1 Homarus americanus | reverse complement strand
TAGAAGTTACGCATTGCTGACCAACAATAACATAAAATAAAACTGTATGTAAAATTTATATGAAAAAAGATAAATTTATGTCACCCAAAATTGTTGTAATATACTGTATTGGGCATAAGCTTATGTATTCTCTCGAGTGTATACATACTCGGGATTATTCATTATAAAATGGTATATTTACAGCATTTACTATACAGAGAGAGAGGCAGGCAGGCAGCAGGCAGGAGGCAGGCAGGCAGGCAGGCAGGCAGGCAGCCGGGTCAGCATTTCAAACCTTTGCGACTACTTTTATTCGTTTTAACACTATGGTTGCTGTTTACTTTTATACAACAAGAAGCATTTATCATAAGTTTATATGTCAGGTGTGTAGGTGAAGGATGTTGGAAAGTGTCAGGTGTGTAGGTGAGTGTTACATGAAGTGGGTGTGTAGGTGTGAGTGTTCAGGTGTGTAGGTGGAGTGTTGTTGCTGTGTCAGGGTGTGTAGGTGGAGGTTGTTGCGTTCAGGTGTGTGGTGGAGGTTGGTTACAGTGTCAGGTGTGTAGGTGTGAGTGTTGTTACAGGTCAAGTGTAGGTGGAGGTTGTTGAGTGTCAGGTGTGTGGATTGTTGTTGCGTCAGGTGTGAAGTGTTGGGACAGTGCCAGGTGTGTGGGCGGGAGTGGGGTTGGTGGTGAAAGTGTCAGGTGTGTGGTGATTGTTGTTGGCATTGCCAGGTGTGTAGGTGGGTGTTGTTCATAGCGTCAGTGTAGGTGAAGTGTTGCTGTGAGTGTCGGCGGTGTAGGTGGAGTGTTGTTTAAGCGTCAGGTGTGGACGGGGTGTTGCATTGGTGGTTTGGGTGTGGGTGAAGGATGTTATTGTGTCGTGGTGTGTTGGGTGTTGGTTACAGGTGCATGGGTGTAGGTGGAGTGCGTTCGCGCTCGGGCGTGTAGGTGAGTGTTGTTACGAGTCAGGTGTAGGAGTGTTGTTATGTTCCCTGGCGTGGTGAAGGTTGTTATTAAGTGGCTCAAGTGCGTAGGTGAAGTGTTGTTGCTGTTGTGTCTGGTGCGGTAGGTGAGTACATGCTGCGTCAGGTGTGGTGGAGTGTTGTCTTGCGTCGCGTGTAGGTGGAGTGTTGTTGTCTAGTGTCCAGGTGTGTAGGGTGAAGGTTGTTGCTGCGGCCTGGCGTGTAGGTGAAGGTTGTCATTGGCGTCTGGGCGTGTAGGTGGAGCTGCTGGTTACAGCGTCAGGCGTGTAGGTGAGTGGTTGTCGGGCGTCGGGTGTGGTGGAGGTTGGTTACAGGTCTGTGTGTAGGTGAAGTGTTGTTACAGTGTCGGCGTGTAGGTGAAGGTTGTTGTTGCGTTCAGTGCGTAGGTGAAGTGTTGTTGCGCAGCTCAGGCGTGTAGGTGAAGTGTTGTTGCGTGGTCAGGTGTGCAATGTAGAGTGTTTGTTTGAAAGTGTCGGTGTGGTGGAGTGTTGTGTGTGCGTGTAGGTGGTGTTTGTTGGCGTCAGGTGTGTAGGTGGAGCGTTGCTACTGGCGCGTGTGTGAGTGTGGTAGTTGTTGTTGGTGCGTGGAGTGTGTTGGTGGAGGTTGGTTACAGTGTCAGGTGTGTAGGTGGAGGTTGTTTCAGTGTCAGGTGTGGGTGAGGTTGTTGCGTTGGCGGTGGTGGAGGTTGTTGGCTGGTGTCTGGCGCGTGTGGGTGGAGGTTGCTGGTGCGTCTGGGCGTGTAGTGGAGGTTACACAGTGTCTGGTGTAGGTGGAGGTTGTTACATGTTGTGTGTAGGTGAAGTGTTGTTACGCGCCGGGCGTGTAGGTGGTGTTGTTGGTTGGCGTCTGGCGTGTAGGTGAAGGTTGGTTACGCGTCTGGTGTGTAGGTGAAGTGTTGTTATTGCGTCGGTGTAGGTGAAGTGTTGTTGAAGCAGGTGTGTGAGGTGGATGTTGTTACAGTGCCTGGGCGTGTAGGCGGAGGTTGTTTAGCGCAAGCTGCGTAGGTGGAGTGTTGTCATTGTTGGCTGTGTAGGTGAAGGTTGTTACGCGTCAGGTGTAGGTGGAGGTTGTTGCGTGGCGTGTAGTGAAGGTTGTTACAGCGTCGGTGTAGGTGAAGTGTTGTTTGCGAGTGTCAGGTGTGTAGGTGAAGTGTTGTTATTGCGTCAGGTGTGTAGGTGGAGTGTTGCTGGCTTGTCAGGTGTGTAGGTGGAGGTTGTTACAGCGTCAGGTGTAGGTGAAGTGTTGGGGACAGTGTCAGTGTGTAGGTGGAGGTTGTTACAGTGTCGCGCGTGTAGGTGGGAGGTTGGTTACAGTTCAGGTGTGTAGGTGAAGTTGTTGGGACAGCCAGGTGTGTAGGTGGAGTGTTGTTGCGTGCAGGTGTGTAGGTGGAGTGTTGTACAGTGCCCAGGTGTGTAGGTGAGCGTTGTTGCTGTTGCTCAGGTGTGTAGGTGAAGGTTGTTACAGTGCGTCAGGTGTAGGTGGAGTGTTGTTGCGGGCCTGGCGTAGCAGGAGTGAGCGTGGTCATAGCCAGGTGTGTAGGTGAAGGTTGTTACAGGCCAGTGTGTGGGTGTAGGTTGGTTACAGGTCAGGTGGAGTACAGTGTCCAGGTGTGTAGGTGGAGGTTGGTTACAGTGCTCAGGTGGAGGTTACAGTGCTCAAGTGGAGGAGCAAGGTTGGTTGCAGGCTCAGGTCGGGTAGGTGGGAGGTTACAGTGTCAGGTGTGTAGGTGGGTGGTTAAGTGCTCAGGTGTAGGTGGAGTGTTTGTTAAGTGTCTAGGTGTGTAGGTGGAGGTTAAGCCAGGTGGTCAGGTTTGTAGGTGGAGTGTTGTTACAAGGTCAGGTGTGTAGGTGAAGCGTTGGGGGACAGGCGCCAGGTGTGTAGGTGGAGGTGTCAGGTGTGTAGATGGGAGGTTGTTACAGCGTCAGGTGTAGTGGTTGAAGCACAGGGTGTGTAGGTGATAGGTTGTTACAGTGCGTCAGGTGTGTAGGTGGGTGTTGGGACGAAGCAGGTGTGTAGGTGAGTGTTGTTGGTTAGCGCCAGGTGTAGGTGGAGGTTGAGCATATGTCAGGTGTGTAGGCGGGAGTGTTGTTCTGAAGTCGCCAGGGTAGGTGGAGGTTGTCACAGTGCTGTGTGTAGGTGAAGGTCAGTGCGTCGGGTGTGTAGGTGGAGTGTTGTTACGTGCTCAGGTGTGTAGGTGCAGAGTGTTGTTGTTGTTGCAGGTGGAGTGGTTGCTGATTGCGTCGGCGTGTAGGTGAGCGAGTGCTTGGCGTGTAGGTGGAGGTTGCAAGTGCCTGGGCGTGTAGGTGGAGTGTTGTCACAGTGTCTGGCGTGTAGGTGGAGTGTTGTTTATGCGTTCAGGTGGTGTAGGTGGAGGTTGTTACAGTGCCCAGGTGTGTAGGTGGAGTGTTGTTACAAAGGCCTGCTGTGTAGGTGGAGTGTTGTTAAGCGTCCGAAGGTGTGTAGGTGGAGTGTTGCTACGCGTCAAGTGTAGGTGGAGGTTGTTACAGTGCCTGGCGTAGGTGGAGTGTTGTTACAGCGTTGTGGTGTAGGTGAAGTGTTGTTACAGTGTCAAGTGTGTAGGTGGGAGTGTTGTCATTGGTGCGTCAAGGTGTAGGGGTGGAGTTTGTTATGCTGTCAGGTGTGTAGGTGAAGTGTTGTTGGCAAAGTGTCAGGTGTGTAGGTGAAGTGTTGTTACAGTGCGTCAGGTGTGTAGGTGGAGTGGTTGTTGGCGCGTCAAGTGTGTGTAGGTGGAGTGTTGTTAAGTGCGTCGGCGTAGGTGATGTTGTTGGGCGTCTGGCGTGTAGGTGAAGTGTTGTTGGTGCGTCTGGGCGTGTAGGTGAGTGTTACAGTGCCCGTGTGTAGGTGAAGTGTTGTTGGCGTCAAGTGTGTAGGTGAAGTGTTGTTGGCTGGGTCCAGGTGTAGGTGAAGTGTTGTCATTGAGCGGTCCAGGTGTGGTGATGTTGTTACAGCGCTTCCAGGCGTGTGGCGAAGGTTGTCATTGTTGTCCAGGTGTGTAGGTGAAGGTTGTCACAGCGTCAGGTGTGTAGGTGGAGTGTTGTTGGTTGCGTCTGGCGTGTAGGTGAAGGTTGTTGCTAAGTGCCAGGTGTGTAGGTGAAGTGTTGTTACAGTGTCGGGTGTAGGTGGAGGTTGTTACAGTGCGTGGCGTGTGGTGAAGGTTGAGAGCGTCGCGTGTAGGTGAAGTGTTGTTTCAAGTGCGGGTGTAGGTGAAGTGTTGTTACAGTGCGTGGTGTGTAGGTGGAAGGGTTGTTACAGTGTCAGGTGTAGGTGAAGTGTTGTTTGCGTCAGGTGTAGGTGTGTTGTTGCAGTGTCAGTGTGTAGGTGAAGTGTTGTTGCTGGCGTTGCGGTAGGTGAAGCGGTTGTTACAGTGGGCTATGTGTAGGTGAAGGTTGGGTGCCTGCAGGTGGAGCGGTTGTTGCTGCGTCGGTGTAGGTGGAGGTTGTCGCGTCTGGTGTGTAGGTGGAGTGTTGTCACGCTGTTAAGGTGTAGGTGGTGCCGTCGGCGTCTGGCGGTGCTGGCGTGTAGTGTTGTCTGTTGGTTGGCGTGTGGGTGATATGTTGGCGTCAGGCGTGTAGTAAGGGATGTTGTCAGTGCCCGGGTGTAGGTGGAGTGTTGTTGGTGTCAGGTGTAGGTGGTTTTGACGCAGCGAGCCTGGCGTGTAGGTGGTAGTGCCTGGCGTGTAGGCGAAGTGTTGTTTGCAGTTCTGGCGTGTAGGTGGAGGTTGTGCGTCAGGTGTAGGTGGAGGTTGTTGGCTGGCGTCGGGCGTGGTGGAGTGTTGTTGTAGGCGTGTCGGTGTGTAGGTGAGGTTGTTTGGCGTGTTGGTTGCGTTGTCAAGTGCGTGGGTGGTGAGTGTCATTGCGCGGTCGTGGTGTGTAGGCGGAGGTTGTCGCAGGTTGCTGCAGGCGGAGCATTGTCACAGCGTGTGTAGGTGAAGTGTGGTTTTGTGGTGGTGTTGTTGTTGGCGTCTGGGTGTGGTGAAGTGGTTGTTGCTGGCGTCTGGCGTGTAGGTGGAGTGTTGTTGCTGGCGTCGGGTGGCGGTGTGTGTAGGTGGGAGGTTGTTACAGTGTGCTGTGTAGGTGGAGTGTTTGTTACATGCGTGGCGTGTAGGTGAAGCGGTTGTTACAGCGGGCCTGGCGTGTAGGTGGAGTGTTGTCATTGCGCGTCGGGTGTAGGTGGAGGTTGGTTGCAGCGTTGGCGTAGGTGGAGTGTTGTTAAGTGTTAAGGTGTAGGTGGAGTGTTGTTGCGTCGGCGTGTAGGTGAAGGTTACACAGGTCGAGTGTAGGTGTAGGTTACGAGTGGTGGCGTGGGTGTAGGTGGTTGTTACAGTGTGGCGTTGTGTGGAGGTTGCTGGTTAGTGGGTCGGGGTGTGGTGATGGTTGGTTACGGTTGCTGGCGTAGGTGGAGGTTGTCGCGCGTCTGGGTGTAGGTGAGCTTTAAGCGCCTGGCGTGTAGGTGGGTGAAGGTTGGTTACGGTGTGAAGGTGGGGTTGTTTGGCGTCGGTGTAGGTGAAGGTTGTCATTGTGGGGTGGGGTGTTGGCGGTCGGTGTGTAGGTGGAGTGTTGTTGGTGCGTTGGTGTAGGTGGTGGTTACAGTGCCCGGTGGGGTGAAGTGTTGTCAGGTGATGCGTAGGTGTGTTAATACAGGTCTGGCGTGTGAGGGTGGAGGTTGTTACAGCGTTCGGGCGTGTAGGTGGAGTGTTGTTTGCGGGCACAGGTGTGTAGGTGAGTGTTGTTATTGTGCGCTGGCGTGTAGGTGAAGGGTTGTTGCGCCGGGCGTGTAGGTGAAGGTTGTTGGTGTTGCTGGCGTGTAGGCGATGTGGTTTGATGGCGTTGCGGAAGGTTGTTACAGCGGTTCTGGTGCGTAGGTGAAGGTTGTTGGTTGGTGTCTGTGGTGTGTAGGTGGGTGGTTGTTGGCGTCGTGTAGGTGAAGCGGTTGTTGCTGCGTCGGTGTGTAGGTGTAGTGGTTGTTGCGTGGTGTAGGTGAAGTGTTGGTTGCGGTGTCGCGTGTAGGTGAAGTGTTGTTACAGTGCTCAGGGTGTGTATGTGAAGTGTTGTTACGGAGTGTTAGGTGTAGGTGAAGGTTGTTACAGCGTTGGCGTGTAGGTGAAGTAAGTTGTGGCTGGCGTGTAGGTGAAGTGTTGTTGTGCCTGCGGTGGCGAAGGTGTTGTTGAGCGTCGGCGTGTGGTGGAGTGTTGTTCAGTGCGTCAGGTGTGCAGGTGAAGTGTTGGGATTGCGTCGGCGTGTAGGTGAAGGGGCGTTGTTACGCGTCTGGTGTGTAGGTGGAGTGTTGTTGCTATCAGCGTGTAGGTGAAGTGTTGGTTACTAAGTGCCCGGCGTGGTGAAGGCGTTGTTAAGTGCGCAGGCGTGTAGGTGGAGGTTTGTTTACAGCGTCAGGTAGGTGGTGTGTTGTTGATAGCGTGTAGGTGGAGTGTTTTTGGCTGTTATGTAGGTGGAGGTTGTCATTAGTCAAGTGAAGCGCCGGTGCAAGTGTGTAGGCAGGCTGCTACAGGTGTGTAGGTGAGTATGTGTTACAGTGCTCAGGTGTGTGGTGATGGTTGCTCAGTGCTCAGGTGTGTAGGTGAAGTGTTGTTGCCTATGTGTAGGTGGAGTTGTTACAGTGTCAGGTGGAGTGTTGTAAGAGTGTCTGGCGAGTAGGTGGAGGTTGTCACAGTGTCAGGTGTGTGGTGAAGTGTTGCTACGTGCTCAGGTGTGTAGGTGGAGGTTGTTTACAGTGTCAGGTGTGTAGGTGAAGGTTGTTACAGTGCTGGCGTGTAGGTGAAGTGTTGTTGATGGCAGGTGTGTAGGTGGAGGTTGTTTGGCGTCAGGTGTAGGGTGAAGGTTGTTGAAAACAGGTGGTGGGGTGAAGGTTGTTTACAGTGCGTCAGGTGTGTAGGTGGGAGGTTGTTACTATGCGTCAGGTGTAGGTGAGTGTTGTTGCTGGCGTCAGGTGTGTAGGTGGAGGTTGTTACTGTGCTCAGGTGTGAGGTGGAGGGTTGTTACAGCGTCAGGTGTGTAGGTGAAGTGTTGCAAGGCCAGTTTAGTGTTGTTGCTCAGGTGCAGGTGGAGTGTTGTCAGGTGTCGCGTGGAGTGTCGGTTATGCCAGGTGTGTAGGTGAAGTGTTGCATTGGCGTCAGGTGTGTAGGTGGGATAGTTGTTACGCAGGTCAGGTAGGTGTAGTGTTGAAAACAGTGTCAGGTAGGTGAAGGTTGTGACGTAAGTAAGGTGTGTAGGTGGAGCAGGAAGGTGCTCAGGTGTGTGTGTAGGTGGAGTGTTGCTTAAAGTGCTCAGGTGTGAGGTGAAGGTTGTTACGCAGGCAGGTGAAGGTTGTTATTGTTACAGGTGTAGGTGGAGGGGTTGCTTTGGCGTCGTGTAGGTGAGTGTTGTTTGGGTCAGGCGTGCAGGTAGCTACTGGTTGCTCAGGTGTGTAGGTGGAGGGTTGGTCACAGTGCCTGTGTGTAGGTGAAGCTATAGTGTGTGTGGAGGTTGTTACAGTGCTCAGGTGTAGGAGGTTGCTCACAGTGCTCAGGCTGTAGGTGTGTTGTTAGTGTAGGTGAAGGTTGGGACAGTCCAGGTGTGTAGGTGGGAGGTTGCAGTGTGTGTGTAGGTGGAGTGTGGTTACAGTGTCAGGTGTGTAGGTGAAGCGTTGTTACAGGTCAGGTGTGTAGGTGGTAAGTTGTTACGTGGTCAGGTGTGTAGGAGCGTTGTTGGGCGGTGTGGTGGAGGTTGTTACAGCACAGGTGTGTAGGTGGGAGTGTTGTTACGGTCAGGTGGTAGGTGGAGGTTGTCACAGGGTCAGGGCGGCGTGAGTGTTGTTACAGTAAGTTATGTGTAGGTGGGAGTGTTGTTGGTTATGCGTCAAGTGCAGGTGAAGTGGTTACGGCGTCAAGTGTGTAGGTGAAGTGTTGTTACAGGCCAGGTGGAGAAGCTGTTCAGTGTTGGGGTGGAGTGTTGCTGGTTAAGTGCCTGGTGTGTAGGTGGAGGTTGTTGCTATGTCATGTGTAGTGAGGTGTTGTTACAGTGTCGGGCGTGTGTAGGTGGAGTGTTGTTACAGTGTCAAGTGTGTAGGTGGAGTGTTGTTACAGTGTCATGTGTAGGTAGGTTGTTACAGTGTCAGGTGTGTAGGTGGAGTGTTGTTACAGTGTCAGGTGTGTAGGTGAGGTAAGCGTGTCAAGTGTGTAGGTGGAGTGTTGTTACAGTGTCGGCGTGGGTGGAGTGTTGTTGCTGGCGTGTCAGGTGTGTAGGTGGAGTGTTGTCTTGCTGCCCAGGTGTAGGCGGATGTTGTTGTTGTCTGGCGTGTTAGGTGTGAAGTGTTGTCACAGGCAGGCGTGTAGGTGAGGTGTTGCGCGTCTGGGTGTAGTGAGGCTATTGATGCGGTTGGTGTGTAGGTGGAGTGTTGTTACAGTGTCAGGTGTAGGTGGATGTTGTTGAGTGTGTGTGGCGTGTTGGTGGTAAGTGCGTGGTGTGTAGGTGGAGTGTTGTTACAGTGCGTGGGGTGGAGGTGAGGGTTACAGTGGTCAGGTGTGTAGGTGAAGGTTGTTGGCGTGTCGGGTGTAGGTGAAGTGTTTACAGCGTGCTCAGGTGTGTAGGTGGAGGTTGTTTACCAGGCGTGTAGGTGGAGTGTTGTCACAGTGCCTGGCGTGGTGAGTGTCGTTGCGTTGTGGTGTGTAGGTGGAGGTTGTTATTGCGTGGGCTGCAGGTGGAGCGTTGTTACAGTGTCAGGTGTAGGCGAAGTGCTGGTTAGTGTGTCGGTGAAGTGTTGTTGCTATTGTTAAGTGTGTAGGTGAGGTGTTGTTGTTGGCGTCAGGTGTGTAGGTGAAGTGTTGTTGCGGTGTTGACAGTGTCGTGTGTAGGTGTGGAGGTTGTTGGAGCGGGCTGTGTAGGTGGAGGTTGTTACAGTGCCTGGTGTGTAGGTGATGCGGTTGTTACAGTGTCAGGTGTAGGTGGAGTGTTGGTGCGCGTCAGGTGTAGGTGGAGTGTTGTTGGCGCGTCGGTGTAGGTGGAGGTTGTTACAGTGTCAGGTGTGTAGGTGAAGTGTTGTTGCGTCGGCGTGTAGGTGGAGGTTGTTGGTGTGGGTGTGGTGGAGGTTGTTAAAGTGTCTGGCGTGTGTGTAGGTGGTTGTTACAGCAAGGCGTGTAGGTGAAGTTGTTGTTACAGCGTGTGTAGGTGTAGGTGGTAGTTGTTGCGCGTCTGGGTGTAGGTGGAGTGTTGTTACAGTGCGTCGGTGTAGGTGAGTGTTTTGTGGCGTGTCAGGTGGGTGGAGGTTGTTTACGAGTTCCTGCAGGTGGAGGTTGTTACTGGTTCAGGTGTAGGTGGAGGTTGTCAGTGTCGTGTAGGTGAAGTGTTGTTGGCGTCGGTGTGTAGGTGAAGTGTTGTTAGTGTGTCAGGTGTGTAGGTGGAGTGTTGTTAGTGTGGTCAGAGGTGAAGTGTTGTGATAGTGCTGTGTAGGTGAGGTTGTTGCTGGCCTGGTGTGTAGGGTGGAGGTTGTTACAGTGTCAGGGTGTGTAGGTGGAGTGTTGTTATGTGTCAGGTGTGTAGGTGGAGTGTTGTTGCTGTGTCAAGGTGTGTAGGTGGGGTGTTGTTACGGTATTTGTGTGGGTGGAGGTTGTTACAGTGTGTGGTGTGTTGGGGGGTGGGGTTGAGTGTTGCAGGTGGTTGTCAGGTTGGTGTGTAGGTGAAGGTTGTTGTGTTGTCTGTAGTGTGTAGGTGGAGTGGTTGTTAGTGTCAGGTGTAGGTGAAGGTTGTTATAGCGTCGGCGTGTAGGCGTTGAGGTTGTTGCGTGGCGTAGGTGGAGTGTTGTTGCTGTGTCAGGTGTAGGTGTAGTGTTGTTGAGTGTCAGGTGTGTAGGTGGAGTGTTGTTGCGGAGTGTCAGGTGTAGGTGGAAGGTTGTTACAGTGTCGGCGTGTAGGTGAAGTGTTGCACAGTGTCTGGCGTGTGTAGGTGAAGTGTTGTTGGGCGCGTGTTGTAGGCGGAGTGTTGTTGCGCGTCAGGTGTGTGGTGTAGTGCTGTTACAGTGCTCAGGTGTGAAGGTGAAGTGTTGGTATTGCGTGGCGTGTAGGTGAAGGTTGGTTGTTGCGTCAAGTGTGTAGGTGGAGTGTTGTTGATCGGTGTGTAGGCGAAGTGGTGGTTACAGTGCTGGTGTGGTGAAGAGTGTTGTTAAGTGGTCAGGTGTGTAGGTGGAGGTTGTTACAGTGTCAGGTAGGTGGAGTGTTGTTGGATGTGTGTGTAGGTGGAGTGTTGTTGGCTGTGTCATGTAGGTGAGGTTGTCCATGTCAGGTGGGGTGAGTGTGTGGAAGGCTGTTACAGGTGTGTAGGTGAGTAGGTTACAGTCTCAGGTGTGTAGGTGGAGGTTGTTACAGTGTCAGGTGTGTAGGTGAAGCGTTGTTGTCTATGTGTAGGTGAAGTTGTTACAGTGTCAGGTGGAGTGTTGATGGTTGTTGGTGTGTAGGTGGAGGTTGTTACAGTGTCAGGTGTGTAGGTGAAGTGTTGTTTAGTGTCAGGTGTGTAGGTGGAGGTTGTTCAGTGTCAGGTGTGTAGGGGGTTGTTTCAGGCCAGGTGTGTAGGCGAAGTGTTGTTGACAGCAGGTGTGTAGGTGATGTTGTTCGTGTCAGGTGTAGGGTGAAGTGTTGGTTGACAGGTGGTGAGGTGAGGTTGGTTACAGCGCGTCAGGTGTGTAGGTGGAGGTTGTTAGCGTCAGGTGTAGGTGGAGTGTTGTTGCTGGCGTCAGGTGTGTAGGTGAAGGTTGTTACTGTGTCAGGTGTGTAGGTGGAGGGTTGTTACAGCGT
>NW_024746512.1:0-65000 GCF_018991925.1 Homarus americanus | reverse complement strand
TCTTAAAGGTTTAAACCATCGTTCTGCGCGGTTTAAACCAACGTTCATGAGGGTTAAACCATCGATCTCGGGTTTAAACCTTCGTTCTCGCGGTTTAAACCATAGTTCTGGAGGGGTTAAACCATCGTTCTAGGGGTTCAAACCATCGTTCTCAGGTTTAAGTCATCGTTCTCAAGGTTTAAAACCATCGTTCTTAAGGGTTTAAACCAGTTCTTGAGGTGTTAAACCATCGTTCTTAGGGTTTAAACCATCATTCTTAAATGGGTTAAACTACGCTGGCAGTTAAACCATCGTTTCAGCAATAAACCATCGTTAAGGGTTTAACCATCGTTTCAAAAGGTTAAACCATTGTTCTCCAGGTTAAAATCATTTTCAGGGGTTAAACCATCAGCTTCTGGTAAACCATCAGTCTGGGGTTAAACCATCAGCCAAGGTTAAACCATCGTTCTGCGGGGTTAAACCATCGCCAGGGGTTAAACCATCAGTCTGGCGTTGTTATCGCTAAGGGGTTAAACCATCGCCAAGGGTTAAACCATCCTCAAGGGTTAAACCATCGTTCGGGGTTAAACCATCGTTCTCAAGGGTGTAACTATTCGGAAGACGATAGTTTAATTGACCTTTAAAGACGATGGCTAGCCCTTGAGGACGATGATTTAACTTTGAAGACGAGGTAACACTATGTGACGAGGATTAAACCTGAGGACGATGATTTAACCTTTGAGAACGATAATTTAACCCTTTGAGGACGATGATTTAACCTTTGAGGACAATGATTTAACCTTGAGGACGATGATTTAACCCTTTGAGGACGATGATTTAACCCTTTGAGGACGATGATTTAACTTTTGAAGACGATGACTTAACCTTGACGACGATGATTTAACCCTTGAAGAGGACAAGTCAACCTTTGAGGACGATGATTTAACCTTTTGAGACGATGATTTAACCTTTGAGGACGATGACTTACCTTTGACGACGATATTTAACCTTTGAAGAGGACAAGTCAACCCTTGAGACGATGATTTAACCTTTTGAGGACGATGATTTAACCTTTGAGGACGATGACTTCCCTTTGACGACGATGATTTAACCTTTGAAGAGGACAGCCAACTTTGACGACGATGATTAACCTTTGAAGACGAGAACACTATGTGACGAGGATTAAACTTTGAGGACGATGATTTAACCCTTTGAGAACGATAATTTAACCCTTGAGGACGATGATTTAACCCTTTGAGGACAATGATTTAACCCTTTAAGGACGATGATTTAACCCTTTGAGGACGATGATTTAACCTTTGAGACGATGATTTAACCCTTGAAGACGATGACTTCACCCTTGACGACGATGATTTAACCCGGAAGAGGACAAGTCAACCTTTGAGGACGATGATTTAACCCTTTGAGGACGATGATTTAACTTGAGGACGATGACTTCACCCTGGCAGCGATGATTTAACCCTTTGAAGGACAAGTCAACCCTTTGAGGACGATGATTTAACCCGTTGAGGACGATGATTTAACCCTTTGAGGACGATGACTTTACCCCTTGACGACGATGATTTAACCCTTTGAAGAGGACAAGTCAACCCTTTGACGACGATGATTTAACCCTTTGAGGACGATGATTGAACCCTTTGAGGACGATGATTTAACCCTTTGAGGACGATGATTTAACCCTTTGAGGACGATGATTTTATGACCCGCTGCCGTGTGAGGTATCAGTGCAACAAGGACCTATCTGTCTCTATGCACTCCTCTAGGATAAAGATGCGGACTCCCTTGATGTTCTTAACAGCCACGCCCATCTGCAAGCTGTGGGCGTGGTGGTTGTGGGCGTAGGAAGGGTACTAGTAGGTGGTAGTAGTAGGGGTGGTAGTGTAGATGATGAAGAGGGTGGTGATGGCGGTGGAGGTAGTGGTGGTGGGAGGTGGAGGAGGATGGTGGAGATTGAGGAGAGTGGTGGAGATGGTGAGATGGGTGTGGTGGGGAGAGGAAGAGGCGGATGAGGTGAAGTGGTGGAGGTTATGGTGGAACAGGAGGAGGAAGGTGGAGGAGGAGAAGGAGGAGGGTGGTGGAGGCTGAGGAGGAAGTTGGTGGAGGAGGAGAGTGACGGAGGAAGGTGGTGGAGGAGAATAGTGGTGATGGAGGAGGAAGGAGGTGGTGGAGGACGGGGAGAGAGGTGGAAGCGGATGGTGGAGGAGGATGATGGAGAGGGGTGGTGGAGGTAGGAGAGGCCGAGGCGGGCGGCTGCCTCAGTGCCCGGCTGGACGTTGTTGAGGTCTGTTGTGCCGCGCGTCGCTCAGTCTACCACAGCCTCACCACAGCCGTGCAGTGCCACCCAGCTGCCTGTGTGGTGAGGCCTTGCAGGCTACCTTCTTTATAGTGCCACAGCTGAGTGACCCCAGACGAGTGTGGGGAGGGCGGCAGTAGTGGCCGCCCTCCTGCTGCTGCTGCTGCTGCTGCTGCTGCTTGCTTGCTTCCTCTCTGCTGCCGCCCACCCACAGCCACCCACCCACTGCAGCCCCGCCCCGCCCACCCAGCCTGTATGTGGGCGGGGCACATCCTCCACGTCCCGGCACCGCTACGTCACACAGACCGTAAATTATATATATATATATATATATATATATATATATATATATATATATATATATATATATATATATATATATATATATATATATATATATATATATATATCAATAGCTGTCCGCTTTTACCTGTGAGTCAACAGTAGAGAAAACGTCTCACTTTTCATCAGTATTTGTGACTCGTCGCCTTGTGGCTGTCGCTTCACTCTTGACAAATTTGACACATTTGGAGCCCGACTTTCAACCCATTACATCAATATTTCAACAGTACAATGGTCCGTCGCCACACCCACTAGTGTATAACACCCCTACACCTACACCCACCCAACCCACTTAAAATATTTTACAGTATGCGGATTTTACTTACGAAATAGCTAATAGTGTTGAGAAACACTTGAGCAGGGCACAACGCAGTGATAACACGACGACATTTTAATCCCTGGAGTCAGTGTCTGTCTCTGTAAACACCGCCACGCCCATCAATAATTTATAAATGCCAACCTATATATTTCGCTCCATTAATATATAATCAATGGTAACATTATCTCACACACCACAACTTATTTGAATCATTAAAGAAAAACTCACGACGTGTGGAGTTATTTCCATTAATAATTCTCTAAGATAAAATCCAAATGTATTTCGTATATTCCCCATAAATCCGTATTATTAAAAATATATCACGAGGAATTTATAACATATTACTATAAAAAAAAATTCATTTTATATAACAATTACATAACAATTTTTAATCAATATTTCCTAGTGTTCACAAATGAGCAGAAACTATGTTATAAATATATTAAACTTGTATTTACTTAACATAACGGAACTAATAATATAAGTAGTTTTACATTTAATTTTCATCATTATATACGGGAGAGAAAAATTTTGGACCAGCGCCGTTAAGGTGGTGTCGACCGTGGGCCTAACGTACCATCCGTACAAATCGTAATACCCTGTAACGTACGGTACAGTCCTTAGAGTGTTATAATGCCGTTTGCTTACTGTCCGTAGTGGCTACTCAAGTTGTATTAACATCTGTGTGTCCGTTCTAGCGTCCGTAAATGGGTTATACACGTCCGTAGACTTTATCTGGCAATACCCGACCCACCCAGTGCCTGTTGTAATGGGTGCCTGTTGTAATGGGTGCCTGTTGTAATGGGTGCCTGTTGTAATGGGTGCCTGTTGTAATGGGTGCCTGTTGTAATGGTGCCTGTTGTAATGGGTACCTGTTGTAATGGGTGCCTGTTGTAATGGGTGCCTGTTGTAATAGTTACCTGTTGTAATAGATGCCTGTTGTAATGGGTGCCTGTTGTAATGGGTGCCTGTTGTAATGGGTGCCTGTTGTAATGGGTGCCTGTTGTAATGGGTGCCTGTTGTAATGGGTACCTGTTGTAAGGGTACCTGTTGTAATGGGTGCCTGTTGTAAGGGTGCCGTTGTAGGGTGCCTGTTGTAAGGGTGCTTAATGGGTGCCTGTTGTAATGGGTGCCTGTTGTAATGGGTGCCTGTTGTAATGGGTGCTTGTTGTATGGGTGCCTGTTGTAATGGGCACCTGTTGTAAGGTACCTGTTGTAACGGGTGCCTGTTGTAATGGGCCTGTTGTAATGAGCCTGTTGTACGGGTGCCTGTTGTAATGGGTGCCTGTTGTAATGGGTGCCTGTTGTAATGGCAACTGTTGTAATGGGCACCGCTGTAATGGGTGCCTGTTGTAATGGTTACCTGTTGTACAGATGCCTGTTGTAATGGGTGCCTGTTGTAATGGGTGCCTGTTGTAAGGGTGCCTGTTGTAATGGGTGCCTGTTGTAAGGGTGCCTGTTGTAAGGGCACCTGTTGTACGGGTACCGTTGTACGGGTGCCTGTTGTAATGGGTGCCTGTTGTAATGGGTGCCTGCTGTAATGGGCCTGTTTAATGGGTGCCTGTTGTAAGGGTGCCTGTTGTAATGCCTGTTGTAATGGGTGCCTGTTGTAATGGGTACCTGTTGTAATGGGTACCTGTTGTAAGGGTGCCTGTTGTAATGGGTGCCTGTTGTAATGGGTGCCTGTTGTACGGGTGCCTGTAATGGGTGCCTGTTGTAAGGGTGCCTGTTGTAATGGGTACCTGTTGTAAGGGTGCCTGTTGTAATGGGTGCCTGTTGTAAAGTTACCGTTAATAGATGCCTGTTGTAATGGGTGCCTGTTGTAATGGGTGCCTGTTGTAATGGGTGCCTGTTGTAAGGGTGCCTGTTGTAATGGGTGCCTGTTGTAATGGGCACCTGTTGTAAGGGTACCTGTTGTAATGGGTGTCTTGTAACGGATGCCTGTTGTAAGGGTGCCTGTTGTAAGGGTGCCTGTTGTAATGGGTGCCTGTTGTAACGGATGCGTTGTAAGGATGCCTGTTGTAATGGGCACCTGTTGTAATGGGTACCTGTTGTATGGGTGTCTTGTAACGGATGCCTGTTGTAATGGGTGCCTGTTGTAATGGGTGCCTGTTGTAAGGGTGCCTGTTGTAAGGGTGCCTGTTGTAATGGGTGCTCTGTTGTAACGGATGCCTGTTGTAATGGGTGACTGTTGTAATGGGTGCCTGTTGTAAGGGTGCTTGTTGTACAGATGCCTGTTGTAAGTTCGTTGTAAGGGTGCCTGTTGTGGATGCCTGTTGTAATGGATGCCTGTTGTAATGAATCTGTTGTAATAGTTACCTGTTGTAATGGATGCCTGTTGTACGGGTGCCTGTTGTAATAGATGCCTGTTGTAATGGGTGCCTGTTGTAAGGGTGCCTGTTGTGCGATGCCTATTGTAAGGGTGCCTGTTGTAAGGGTGCCTGTTGTAACGGGTGCCTGTTGTAAGGGTGCCTGTTGTAATGGATGCCTGTTGTAATAGTTACCTGTTGTAATGGGTGCCTGCTGTAACATGGTACCTGTTGTAAGGGTGCCTGTTGTAATGGGTGACTGTTGTAAGGGTTCTGTTGTAAGGTGTCTGTTGTAACAGGTACCTGTTGAAATGGGTGCCTGTTGTAATGGCTGGTCTGTTGTAATGGGTGTCTGTTGTAATGGGTTCCTGTTGTAAGGATGCCTGTTGTAATGATGCCTGTTGTAACAGGGGCTGTATGGGTGCCTGTTGTAAGGGTGCCTGTTGTATGGGTGCCTGTTGTAATGGGTGCCTGTTGTACGGGTGCCAGCTGTACGGGTGCCTGTTGTAATGGGTGCCTGTTGTAAGGATGGCCTGTTGTAATGGGTGCCTGTTGTAATGGGTGCCTATTGTACGGATGCCTGTTGTAAGGGTGCCTATTGTACGGGTGCCTGTTGTAACGGCCTGTTGTAAGGGTGCCTGTTGTAATGGGTGCCTGTAATGGGTGCCTGTTGTAATGGGTGCCTGTTGTAATGGGTGCTTATTGTAAGGGTGTCTGTTGTAACGGATGCCTGTTGTACGAGTCCCTTGTAATGGGTGCCATTGTAATGGGCCTGTTGTAATGGGTGCCTGCTGTAATGGGTGCCTGTTGTAATGAGTCCTTGTACGGGTGCTTATTGTAATGGTGCCTGTTGTAACGGGTGCCTGTTGTAATGGGTGCCTGTTGTAATGGGTGCCTGTTGTAATGGGTGTCTGTTGTAACGGATGCCTGTTGTAATGGGTGCCTGTTGTAATGAGTCCCTTTTGTAATGGGTGCTTATTGTAATGGGTGCCTGTTGTAACGGGTGCCTGTTGTAATGGGTGCCTGTTGTAACGGGTGCCTGTTGTAACGGGTGCCTGTTGTACGGGTGCCTGTTGTGGGTGCCTGTTGTAATGGGTGCCTGTTGTAATGAGCCCCTTTGTAATGGGTGCCTGTTGTAATGGGTGCCTGTTGTAACGGGTGCCTGTTGTAACGGGTGCCTGTTGTAACGGATGCCTGTTGTAATGGGTGCCTGTTGTACGAGTCCCTTTGTAATGGGTGCCTGTTGTAATGGGTGCCTGTTGTAACGGGTGCCTGTTGTAGCAGGTGCCTGTTGTAACGGGTGCCTGTTGTAATGGGTGCCTGTTGTAATGGGTGCCTGTTGTAACGGATGCCTGTAATGGATGCTGTTAACGGATGCCTGTTGTAATAGGTGCATGTTGTACGATTGCCTGTTGTAACGTGATGCCTGTTGTAAGGATGCTTGTTGTAACGGATGCCTGTTGTACAGGCATGTTGTAATAGGTGCCTGTTGTAATGGGTACCTGTTGTAATGGATGCCTGTTGTAACGGGTGCCTGCTGTAATGGGCAGCCTGTTAACGGATGCCTGTTGTAACGGATGCCTGTTGTAATGGATGCCTGTTGTAACGGATGCCTGTTGTAACGGATGCCTGTTGTAATGGATGCTTGTTGTAATGGATGCCCGTTGTAATGGATGCTTGTTGCAACGGATGCCTGCTGTAATGGATGCCTGTTGTAATGGATGCCTGTTGTAATGGATGCCTGTTGTAATGATGCCTGTTGTAACGATGCCTGTTGTAATGGATGCCTGTTGTAACGGATGCCTGTTGTAATGATGCTTGTTGTAACGGATGCTGTTGTAATGGATGCCTGTTGTAACGGATGCCTGTTGTAACGGATGCCTGTTGTACGGATGCCTGTTGTAACGGATGCCTGTTGTAATGGGTGCCTGTTGTAATGGATGCCTGTTGTAAGGATGCCTGTTGTAACGGATGCCTGCTGTAATGGGTGCCTGTTGTAACGGATGCCTGTTGTAATGATTGCCTGTTGTAACGGATGCCTGTTGTAACGGATGCCCGTTGTAATGGATGCCTGTTGTAACGGATGCCTGTTGTAACGGATGCCTGTTGTAATGGCCTGTTGTACGGATGCCTGCTGTAATGGATGCCTGTTGTAATGGATGCCTGTTGTACGGATGCCTGTTGTAACGGATGCCTGGTGTAACGGATGCCTGTTGTAACGGATGCCTGTTGTAACGGATGCCTGTTGTACGGATGCCTGTTGTAATGGATGCTTGTTGTAACGGATGCCTGTTGTACGGATGCCTGTTGTAACGGATGCCTGTTGTAATGATTGCTTGTTGTAACGGATGCCTGCCCTGTTGTACGATGCCTGTTGTAACGGATGCCTGTTGTAACGGATTGCTGTGGATGCCTGTTAACGGATGCCTGCTGTAATGGATGTGGCCTGTTGTACGGATGAGCGTCGGTTAACGGTCGCTGTAACGGATTGCCAATCGGATGCCTGTTGTAACGGAGCCTGTTGTAATGATGCGCCTGTTTTCGGATGCCTGCTGTAATGGATGCTTGTTAAAGGATGCCTGTTGTAACGGATGCCTGCTGTAACGATGCTACGGTTGTAATGGGATGCCGTTGTAACGGATGTAACGGATGCCTGTTGTAATGGGATGCTTGTTGTAACGGGTGCCTGCTGTAATGATTGCCTGTTGCGGGATGCCCGTTGCAATGGGATGCCTGTTGTAACGGATGCCTGCGATGCTTGTTGTAACGATGCCTGTTGCAACGGATGCCTGCTGTATGCAGATGCCTGCTGTACGGATGCTTGTTGTAACGGATGCCTGTTGTACGATGCCTGTTGTAATGGATGCTTGCCAACGGTGTCAGGTTAATGATGCCTGTTGCAACGGACGTTGTAATGATGTCGCTGGAAGGATGTTTGTAATGGGATGCCTGCTGTAATGGCGCTGTTGACGGATGCCTGTTGTAATGGGATGCCTGCTGTACGGATGCCTGCTACGGATGCCTGCTGTAACGGATGCCTGTTAATGGTTGTGTGTAACGATGCCTGTTGTAACGGATGCCTGTTGTAACGGATGCCTGTTGTAATGATTGCCCGTTGTAACGGATGCCTGTTGCAATGCAGGTGCCTGTTGTAACGATGCCTGTTAATGATTGCCTGCCGTGTTGTAAGTTTACGAATGGATGCTTGTTGTAACGGATGCTTGGCGGATGCCTGCTAACGGATTGTTGCAATGATCGCTGCAATGATTGCCTGTTGTAATGGATTCACTGGTGCCTGCTGTAACGGATGCCTGTTGTAGTTGCTGTTGTAATGATGCCCGTTGTAACGGATGCCGGTGTTTGTTAATGGATGCTTGTTGTAACGGATGCCTGCTGTACGATCGTTGCTGATGCCTGTTGTAATGATGCCCGTTAATGGGAGCCTGTTGTAACGGATGCCAATGGAAGTTTGCCGAAATGATGCCCGTTGCAACGGGATGCTGGTAACGGATGCCCGTAACGGACGCGTTGTAATGATGCTTGCTGTAACGGATGCCTGCTGTAACGATGCTTGTTGTATCGATGCCTGTTGTACGGTGCCTGCTGTTATGCCTGACGATGCCCGTTGTAACGGATGCCTGCAACGGATGCCTGTTGTAACGGATGCTTGTTGCATGGATTGTTGGTGCAAATCGGTTTGCCGTAATGGATGCTCGTGGTAAGTTGGGTGCCTGTTGTAATGATGCCCGTTGCAACGGATGCCGTTGTAATGGAGCCTGCTGTAATGGTTGCCTGTTGTCGATGCCCGTTGTAACGATGCCTGCTGTAAGTGATGCCTGTGTACGACGCCCGATGCCTGTTAATGGATGCCTGTTGTAACGGATGCCTGTTGTAACGATGCCTGTTGCAACGATGCCTGTTGTAATGGATGTTGTAATGGGTGCCTGTTGTAACTGATGGCGTTAATGGATGCCTGTTGCAAACGGTTTGCTGTTAAACGGATGCCTGTTGTAACGGATGCTCGGTTAACGGATGCCTGTTGTAATGATGTCGGCGAAACGATGCCTGTTGAATGGATGCCTGCTGAACGGATGCCTGTTGTAATGGATGCCTGCTGTAACGGAGTGCCTGTTGTAACGATTGCCTGCTTAAAGGGATGCCTGTTGTAACGGATGCCTGTTGTAATGGGATGCCTGTTGTAACCGATGCTTGCTTAAATGGATGCCTGTTGTAATGGATGCCCGTTGTAACGGATGCCTGCTGTAATGGATGCTTGTTGTAACGGATGCCTGTTGTAACGATTGCCTGTTGTAACGGATGCCCGTTGAACAGCCTGTTGTAACGGATGCCTGTTGTAATGGATGCTTGCTGTAACGGATGCCTGTTGTAACGGATGCCTGCTGCACCGATGCCTGCTGTAATGGATGCCTGTTGTAACGGATGCCTGTTGTAACGGATGCCTGTTGTAATGGATGCCTGTTGTAACGGATGCCTGCTGTAACGATGCCTGTTGTAACGGATGCCGCAATGGATGGTAACGATGCCCGTTGTAAGGATGCCTGTTGTAACGGATGCCTGTTGTAATGATGCCTGTTGTAACGGACGCCAGTCGTAACGTTAGAAGGTGAGGATGGACCCCGATAGGTCTGGGGTCTACACTGACTGGGGCCTAATCGATCGCATTATTAACTTGAGACAATGGACCATGCTCCATACCAGCAGTCTCTGACACTATTACCTCCAGTCACCAGGTGTGTGCGTATATAGTACTACCTGCTGGTACTGACGTTGGCCAAAATTGATATGCAAAAATTCTACTTTTTACCCTTGATGTATAGAAGGGAGAAGGAGGGGAGGGGGGGAGGGAGAGGGGACGGGATGGAAGGGTTCTAAGAGATTTTTTTAACGGGGATTAGCCCACCAGGGCACAGGTCACTGACCCAACATCGGGGGCTTGGGGGGCGAAAATATAATAATAATAATAATAATAATAATAATAATAATAATAATAATAATAATTCATAGTAAATAAAATTTATAATAATAATAGTAAATAAAATTTATAATAAAAATTTAAAATAATATTAATAACAACAACACTGTAATAATAATATAATAATAATAATAATAATAAAATAAAGAAATACAATAGTGAAAAAAAAGACTAAAAGTGAGAAACAATATAAGTCCGACCTTCCTAGTTTAGTCGTTTATACATAATATTGTATAGGAATTTTGGTATTAGTATATATTAGTTATATATATATATATATATATATATATATATATATATATATATATATATATATATATATATATATATATATTATATATATATATATATATATATATATGCAGGATAACACATGGTAAAGACATAGATATCGTTGAGCAACATAATTAATTTCTTGATGACACTAAATAGGACGAAATTAAATCTGACGAGGACTCGCAAACTAACAGGAAGATCTAAACAAATTTTTCGAATGGTCTGAAATGCAGATGAAATTCAATGTGACAACAAAGTACTCAGTATAGGGAGATGTAAACAGGAAACCAGTTACCGACTGCGAGAGAGATTTGAGAGTAATGATAAGTAGAAATCTTAAACCAAGTAAACAATGTGTTTTGCTCGTAAAAGGCTAATAAAGTACTTGTTCATACAGGAGTGTTAGTTACAAGACTAGGAGGTCATCTAAGATTATATCTTACGCTTGTGAGACCACACCTGATTACGCAGTTCAGTTCTGGTCACCGTATTACAGAATGGATATAGAATCCTTGGAAAGAATTCAGAGGAGAATGACAAGACTAATCCTGAGCATTAGGAACCTTGAGTACAGAGACAGGTTAAAGCATCTAATTTGCACCTCGAGAGACGTAGAGCGAGGGCGATATGATAAAGGTGTATAAATGGAAGTCAGGCTAAACAAATAATACAAAGGTACTAAACTATCCAACCATGAGCGAACTCGTAACAATGGTTTTAATTAGCCAAATTTAGATTTAGGCGCGAAATAGGTAAACATTGGTTTGGAAATAGAGTAGTGGATGAGTGGACTAAGTTACCAAATATCATCATTAACTCGAATACGCTGGATAGCTCAAAAGTGTGTGATGGATATATGAGCGATAGGGGTTGGGTGTAAACGGGACTGCCCAGTATGACCAATAGGCCCGCTGCAGTTTCCTCCATTCTTATGTTCTTATGTTAATACTGTATGTTACGAGTGTAGGTGTTTTGGTTAATGAGGTGAGGAGAGTGTAGGTGAGGATACAACACTCTCCTCACCTGTGTTAATGAGGTGAGGAGAGTGGTGAACACTCTCCCTCACCTGTGTAATGAGGTGAGGAGAGGTAGGTGGGATAGAACACTCTCACCCAGAATGAGGTGAGGAGAGGTGAGGATATACACTCTCACCTGTGTTAATGAGGTGAGGAGAGTGTAGGTGAGAACACCCCCACCTGAATGTGGTAGGAGAGTGTGGGAGAACACTCTCTCACCTGTGTTAAGGAGGTGAGAGAGTGAGAGGAGGTAACACTTCCTCACCTGTGTTAATGAGGGAGAGTGGTGAGGATCAACACTTCCTCACCTGTGTTATGGGTGAGGAGAGTGAGGATACACACTCTCCTCCAAAGTAAGGTGGAACATATAATTAGTAATATTTAATGTGATAACATAAATTGTATAAAAATTAAAAATAAATATCAAGTAACCAATTGTAATGTCAGGTGTTAGTGACGTCAGGTGGTCAGGTATTCGTAACGTCACGCGGTCAGGTGTTAGTGACGTCAGGTGGTCAGGTGTTCGTAACGTCACGCGGTCAGGTGTTAGTTGTCAGGTGGTCAGACGTTGAGTGACGTCAATAGGTCAGGTGTTGAGTGACGTTAATAGGTCAAGTGTTGAGTGACATCAGGTGGTCGGGTGTTGAGTGACGTCGGTAGGTCAGGTGTTGAGTGACGTCAGGTGGTCAGTGACGTCAGGAACAAGGCTTTACGACGCGACCACCCACATAATCTCTTCCTAAGGGCGCGCTGTAAAAATAACCGCTTGTAGCCATTTGTAAATAAACCTAACCTAACCTAACCTAACCTCGCCAAACCTAACGTAACTTAACTTAACTTAACTTAACCTAACCTAACTAAAGTAAAGCATAAAACAAAAGAGAAAACGCGAAATAAAACTTGTGTTCCCGCGAAAAAGAAAATAGAGAAATTGATAAAGGAAAACAAAAGACACACGGGCATTGTTAACTAGCAGGTCGAGTATTAATAACCACTTGTAGTTGTGTTTCATTTTCCCTCGTTAATGTTGTTTACAAGCGAAGAATTATATTATGTATGTGTGTATGTATGTGTGTGTGTGTTTATCTTTCTATCTTTACCTCCCACACTGTTTGTCCGTCTGATTTAGGCGCGAGATAGGTAAACACTGTGGAAATAGAGCAGTGGATTAGTGGAACAAGTTACCAAACATCAACATTAACTCGAATACGCTGGATAGCCAATAGGCCCTTTGCATTTTCCTCCATTCTTATGTTCTTATGTCTCTCTCTCTCTCTCTCTCTCTCTCTCTCTCTCTCTCTCTCTCTCTCTCTTTGTCTATCTGTGTGTCTGTCTGTCATGAATAAAAATTTGAGTACTTCTCGCAGTCAAAAGCTGAAGTTGTTTTTATTTTGTAACAGCTGTAGAAAAGAGAAGCTGCCCCCTCCCCTTCCCCACACCTCCACACACACAAATTTCTCCTAATCATACTTTTCCTCTTTCTCCTGCTCTTTTTCCTCTTCTCCTCCTCTGCTCTTCTCCCCATCCTCTTCCTCTTCTCCTCGTCCTCTTCCTCCTCCTCATCATTCGAGGCCCGTCAATATTAGGTTCACGAGCGAAATGTTACGACTGGCGAGGCGGAAGGGATAAGATTATGGAAGCGGTGCCGTGAGGTTATGGTGCCGTGAGGTTATGAGGTTATAGTGCCGTGAGTTATGGTGCCAAGTAAGGGTTATATGAGGTTATGGTGCCGTGAGGTTATGAGGTTATAGTGCCGTGAGTTGTGGTGCCGTGGGGTTATGAGGGTTACTTATAGTGCCGTGAGGTTATGGTGCCGTGGGGTTATGAGGTTATGGTGCCGTGGGGTTATGAGGTTATGGTGCCGTGAGGTTATGAGGTTATAGTGCCGTGAGGTTATGGTGCCGTGAGGTTATGAGGTTATGGTGCCATGAGGTTATGAGGTTATGGTGCCATAAGGTTATGGTGCCGTGAGGTTATGAGATTATAGTGCTGTGAAGGTATGAGGCTGTGATGCTGTGTACGTATATGTATAGGTATATATTTCTATATATGTAGCCATATATGTATGTGCGTATATTTCAATACACAGTATGTAGATGATAGTGTGTGTGTGTGTGTGTGTGTGTGTGTGTGTTCCCGGGGAAAGAAATAAACATCTTGGTCAGGCAGTTAGGATATCTCCAGCTGGTGTAGTACTGTAGCTGAGGGCTGTGTCATGTTCAGTGGCATCTGTCAGGCTCCTCGCTGCCACTGAGCTGACAAACGTGGGTGTGTTTCCCAGACACAGCTCTTGGCTATCTCTTGGCTATCTCTTGACCATTTCTTGGCTATCTCTTGGCTATCTCTTGACCATTTCTTGGCTATCTCTTGGCTATCTCTTGACCATTTCTTGGCTATCTCTTGGCTATCTCTTCAAATCATTTCTTCCCCTGATGTGAGATGAGCTTGTTGGTCAGTTAACTACAGCACAACAACCTGGTTAATCTTGTTTGACAGGTTTACTTTCACCTGTCGTATATTTCATGATTGTGTGTCTGTACAATACTCTCTGAGCCATGGAGGTGTGAGGTAAGGTGTTAGGAGTCGTCACAACACCTGTAGGTCATTATAAGTATTAACATAAGAATGGAGGAAACTGCAGCAGGCCTATTGGCCCATACTGGGCTGTCCCATTTACACCCAACCCCTATCGCTCATATATCCATCCAACCTATGTTTGAAGCTATTCAGCGTATTCGAGTTAATGATGATATTTGGTAACTTGGTCCACTCATCCATTACTCTGTTTCCAAACCAGTGTTTACCTATTTCGCGCCTAAATCTAAATTTGTCTAATTTAAAACCATTGTTACGAGTTCGCTCCTGGTTGGATAGTTTGAGTACCTTTGTAATGACCCCTTTGTTTAGCCCTGACTTCCATTTATACACCTCTATCATGTCGCCCCTCACTCGACGTCTCTCGAGGGAGTGCAAATTAAGATGCTTTAACCTGTCTCTGTACTCAAGGTTCCTAATGCCCGGGATTAGTCTTGTCATTCTCCTCTGAATTCTTTCCAAGGATTCTATATCCATTCTGTAATACAGTGACCAGAACTGAACTGCATAATCCAGGTGAGGTCTCACAAGCGCAAGATATAATCTTAAGATGACCTCGCTAGTCTTGTAACTAACACTCCTTTGTGTGAACCCAAGTACTTTATTAGCCTTGTTACGAGCAAAAACACATTGTTTACTCGGCCTAAGATTCCTACTTATCATTACTCCTAAATCTCTCTCGCAGTCCGATTTCTCTATGGCATCGTTGTTCATCTGGTAACTGGTTTCCCTGTTTACATCTCCTATACTGAGTACTTTACATTTGTCCACATTGAATTTCATCCGCCATTTTTCAGACCACTCGAAATTTTTTTTTAGATCTTCCTGTAGTTTTGCGAGTCCTCGTCAGATTTAATTACACGTCCTATTTTAGTGTCATCAGCAAATTTACTTATGTTGCTGTCCACGCCGATATCTATGTCGTTACGATGAGCTGCGTTACTATTTACTTATGTACTTATGGCCATTTAGTGTTTATCAACAGGGGATTGTAAAGTATAAGTAGAGTGTTAAAAGTAAGTCGATATTGGCGATGAACTGCATCACTGAGGCTTCTACTTATGGTGTGTGTGTGTGTGTGTGTGCCATGTAATGATGAACAGACCGCAAGCACTGTTGTATAATAATGTTAAATCATCCTTAAGGGGTTAAATCACCATACTCAAGGGGTTAAATCATCGTACTCAAAGGAATAATTCATCATACTCAAGGGGTTAAATCATACTTAAGGGGTTAAATCATTGTACAGGGGTTAAATCACCATACTCAAGAGGTCAAATCACCGTATTCAAAGGGGTTAAATGATCATACTCAAGGGGTTAAATCATCATACTCAAGGGATTAAATGATCATACTCAAGGGGATAAATTACCGTACTCAAGGGGTTAAATCATCATACTCAAGGGGTTAAATTATCATATTCAAGGGGTTAAATGATCATACTCAAGGGGTTAAATTATCGTAAATGGGTTAATTAATCGTACTCAAAGGGTTAAATTGTACTCAGAGGGTTAAATCGTACTCAGAGGGTTAAATCGTACTCAGAGGGTTAAATCGTACTCAGAGGGTTATATCGTACTCAAAGGGTTAAATCGTACTCAAAGGGTTATATCGTACTCAAAGGGTTAAATCGTACTCAAAGGGTTATATCGTACTCAAAGGGTTAAATCGTACTCAAAGGGTTAAATCGTACTCATGTTATACCACCAATACACTCTCACTTAACCCATCGTTCACCACAGGACCAAGGGTTAACTGTGTCGCCTCAAACGTCATGATTGGCCCAGTGTGGTGACAGGTCTGGCCGGCTCCACGCTCCCGAGACACGCACCTCAGTCAGACGGCGTGCGTGCGTGTGTGTGTGTGTGTGTGTGTGTGTGTGTGTGTGTGTGTGTGTGTGTGTGTGTGTGTGTGTGTTTAAGAGGCTAACTAAAAATAGACATAAATACAAAGGGCTTCAATTTACTATTATACTGAAGGGGTTAAATCATCGTACTCAAGGGGTTAAAATCATCGTACTCCAGGGTTTAAATCATCGTACTCAAGGTGATAAATCATCGTACTCAAGGGGTTAAAATCATCGTACTCAAGGGGTTAAAATCATCGTACTCAAGGGTTTAAATCATCGTACTCAAGGGGTTTTAAATCATCGTACTCAAGAGCAACAGTTTTTACAAGACAAAAATGTGTCACAATAATCAATGGGCAAAATACAACTCATTTCTGCCTTATTCACCCTGTAATAACTCCAGGCAACAGTAGCAACAGGACCAATAATGGCAACAGTCAACAGGAGCTATAATGGCAACAGTCAACAGTAGCAATAGTGGTTAAAGACAACAGTAGCAATAGTGGTTAAAGACAACAGTAGCAATAGTGGTTACAGACAACAGTAGTAATAACGGCAACAGACAACAGGAGCAATAGGGTTGACAGACAACAGGGGCGGATATCACTGTTTGAGGCTGGGGTGGTGAAGGTGGACCGGCCGCAGTCACATCTAGTCGTCGGGTCGGTCGCTTGGTAGAGTTCACCGTTGAATTGAGTGTGTGTGTGTGTGTGAGTGTGTGTGTGTGTGTGTTGGGAAGGAAGGATTGAGGTATAGGATTTTCTGGTGTTCCTCCAACCGTCTGCCCGTCCGCCCGCTAGCCCGCCCGCCCGCTCGGTGCCGTTGAAGGCGGTCACTAGGTCAAACTCTATCGATCGACGCCTCTCTCTCTCTTTCTCTCGTTCTCTCTGTTCCTCAGCCTCTCTCTCACCTGATTCCACCATGCTCGCTACCGGGCCTTTACCCTCCCCTCTCCTCTCCCTTGGGGGTGGAGTGGGGTCCGGGGTCGGGTATGACGCTCACTCCCCGGCCCACCACACTATTACGTAACCTGGCTATAAATTCACTACTGACCTAAAGTATGTTTGTGACTATTCCCTAATGTATTCCGTGTGGCTGATTGATTATTCTATTTTAAGTATTCAATTCCTTTTATCACACCGCCGCCGATGCCTTCCTAACACGCTAAATCTTCTCTTTTTTTTTTTATTAACGGGATTAAATTTTTATTGGTATTTTTTTAGTCTGGCATAATCACCAGCATCCAACTGTTCTTAACCAGCTTAAAGGCAGATCAATTCCATAATCATTAATCGTTCAATGATTTTTTTTTTTAGATTTCTTTTTCCAAGAGAAGTAAACTCGTTAAGGGAGGAGATTTCGTTTCTTCTACCATGAGATATTGATTGGCTGCCTGGATGGTTGTGAGAGCGATAACGATGAGAGAGAGAGAGGCGGGAAGACCGGCTATCCACACCAAGATGGCGCGGCGGGCGGGCTTCACCTCACACCACGCCACACAGCCACACAGTTTACCACCCCACAGCATTTACCACTGAAGGATATTCCCCCAGACTAATTCCCCAGATGAAGAAATATCCCCAGACAATCTCCAATGGGATGAAGTATTATGTAACAGTATTTCCAAAGATGATGATGATGATGATGATGATGATGATGATAATGATGATATAATGTATTACTACACTTCCGCACCACCACCAACAACAAGTCTACCATTAAGTATTAGTAAACAACAACAGTAATTATCAACACTTAAAATATTGACGAGTAAATTGTCTCTCGTAATATTTACACCAAGAAGTTATCAAATTACTTCTTACTGTAATTATATCCCATCACTCATATTGTTTAATGGACAAGGTTAGGTTAGGTTATAGGTTAGGTTAGGTTAGGTTATAGGCTAGGCTAGGTTAGGTTAGGTTATAGGTTAGGTTAGGTTATAGGCTAGGTTAGGTTAGGTTATAGGTTAGGTTAGGTTATAGGCTAGGTTAGGTTAGGTTAGGTTTTGTCCAGTTAACGTTGTATTGTTAAATAATATACCAAAAAAATCTGCATTTTATTAATAATAGTGGAATTATGTCCCGTAGATTAATGTCCAGTTACAATTACAGTATATCTCATCATTTTGTCCAGCGGAATTATGTCTCGTCTTTTTGTCCAGCGGAATTATGTCTCATCATTTTGTCCAGCGGAATTATGTCTCACCAGGTGCTGCTCCTTCACCTGGTAATGACCCAATTAGGGCAGTAATGGCAGAAGGGTGTTAATGGTGCCTGAACAAGCTTCCTTAACTAGCGCCTGCACCATTTAGTCATCTCCGTAATACTGTTCCCGGCAATGGTGTGTTTGTGGCGCTGGGTGGGGAATTGTGGTAGTGGTGGTGGGGAATTGTGGTAGTGGTGGTGGGGAATTGTGGTAGTGGTGGTGGGGAATTGTGGTAGTGATGGTAGATGAGGTGGTGGAGGATTATAATAGTTGAAGATGGTGGTAATAGTGGTAGGTGCGGTAGGTAGTTGGAAATGGTGGTGGTATGTTTAAGGATTATAGAAACGGTGGTAGTAGTGGTAGTAGTAGTAGTAGTAGTAGTAGTATATATAATGTGTACATATAAAGGTACAGAGTAGGTACTGTACAATGAGTATAAATATAAGTGTCTCAGAACCTACCCTAACCTCACGTGACCAAGTGACTACCAGCATTACCCCGCCAGTGTAAACATAAGCCTCATCGAGTGTAATGAGTCAAGGTTCTTCTTTTGGCTTAGAGGTCGACCTTGTGGGCGCCGAGGATCTGTCTGTCACCCACTGAGCCAACACTGGTCGAGTCTCGGCTTTCATCTTCTGTTGTCAGTGTGGGTAGGAGCGGTTGGGGGGCTATAAGAGCCGTTCTAACACGTAGCAGTTGTAGAGAATTCAGAGCCGCTAGAGATAAGTGTTCAAGGTGGCGGCAAGGAGGAGGAGGGGGAAGGAGAACGAGGTAAGGAGAAGGAAGAAGAGGAGGAGGTGAGGAGGAGGAGGGGGTGAGGAGAAGGAAGAGAGGGAAGAAGGAGGAGGAGGAGGAGGATAAGGGGGGGGTAGAAGAAGGAAGGACTCGCATCTTGAAGACTATACTGACGTTTCCTCAAGTATGGCTGAGGCAATCTTGTACGTGATAAGGACGGTCAGTCATGGTATAGAGTTCTTCAGTCTGTCTGTATTGGAAAGCGTGAGGGATGAGAGGGATGTGTATAGGGGAGGTGAGAGGGGTATTAGTATGGAGGAGTGTGTGTGTGTGGAGAGGTGTGGTGAGAGGGGGTGTTAGTGTGGATGAGTGTAGAGTGAGAGGGGTGTTAGTAAGAAAAGCCCCTCCTCTCACTCGTACTCAAGTCTGCCGGATATACTCCTTGTGAGAGGATATTACCCAAGCCAGCTGGAGATTGTGGACGACTACAAGTATCTCTCGGCCAGCTGGAGATTGTGGACGACTACAAGTATCTCTCGGCCAGCTGAAGATTGTGGACGACTACAAGTATCTCTCGGCCAGCTGGAGATTGTGGACGACTACAAGTATCTCTCGGCCAGCTGGAGATTGTGGACGACTACAAGTATCTCTCGGCCAGCTGGAGATTGTGGACGACTACAAGTATCTCTCGGCCAGCTGAAGATTGTGGACGACTACAAGTATCTCTCGGCCAGCTGAAGATTGTGGACGACTACAAGTATCTCTCGGCCAGCTGGAGATTGTGGACGACTACAAGTATCTCTCGGCCAGCTGGAGATTGTGAGCATCTCTCAGCCAACTGACGACTACAAGTATCTCTCAACCAGCTGGTGTAGACGACTACAAGTATCTCTCTAGGTGCCAGCTGTGAGATTGTGGACAAGTATCTCTACCTGGGGGTGTAGACGGTATCTCTGAGCAGCTGGTGTGACGACTTCGGTATCTCTGAGCCAACTGAGATTGTGACGACTAAGTATCTACAGGCCAGCTGATTGTAGACGACTACAAGTATCTCTCAGCCAGCTGGAGATTGTGGACGACTACAAGTGTCTCTGAGCCAGCTGGAGATTGTGGACGACTACAAGTGTCTCTGAGCCAGCTGGAGATTGTGGACGACTACAAGTATCTCTCGGCCAGCTGGAGATTGTGGACGACTACAAGTATCTCTCGGCCAGCTGGAGATTGTGGACGATTACGGTAGCGTCAGATGGTGGTGGCGCCCATCGATCAAATTCCATCAGAAATCAGTAGAGGCCGTGTATCTCTCTCTCTCTCTCTCTCTCTCTCTCTCTCTCTCTCTCTCTCTCTCTCTCTCTCGACGTCTATTTGCCTCTGGCCCCTGTAAATCTTCGTTCTTGGACATTCCTGCGCGGCTAACTGAGACGGAATGGAGCACGGCGGAGGTGATGTCCACAGAGAGAGAGAGAGAGAGAGAGTGTTCACTTAACCAACAACACCCAAAGGTACAAGTTGTGACTGTGGAACCCCTCGTTATGTATGTATGTGTATAAATATATGGCTTATGTATACATATGTACGTATTTACATGCATTATGTACGTATGCATGTAAGTAACGCCGAAGGAGATAATGAAGGCACGAAGGAGTGTATTTTACCTTAATGTCTCGTAAACTGATAGACCGACTTTACTGAAACTCCGTCAGAACACCTGTGAATAAATCCCATGTACAGATGGGCGAAGGTCAAGGTCAGAGGTCAAGGTCAGCCGTGTGGTGGGGGTACGGCGCCGTTGTATGTATGTAGCTTTGTCTCACCTGTGCTGTTAATGAAGCAACATGCAGGTGCGTCGATAATTATTGTGGTATTTTATCGTAAGAATCTTTGAGAATCCATCTTTGTTGACCTGGTGCTGAGGTGTTTGTAGAGCCTGACCTGGTGCTGAGGTGTTTGTTTGTAGAGCTGACCTGGTGCTGAAGTGTTTGTAGAGCCTGACCTGGTGCTGAGGTGTTTATAAGAGCCCTGACCTGGTGCTGAGGTGTTTGTGAAGGCCTGACCTGGTGCCAAGTGTTTGTAAAGCTGACCTGAGTGCTACAGTGTTTGTGAGCTGACCTGGTGCTGGTGTTTGTAGAGCCTGACCTGGTGCTGAGGTGTTTGTAGAGTGACTGGTGCTGAGGCATGAAGAGCCTGACCTGGTGCTGAGGTGTTTGTAGAGAGCCTGACCTGGTGCTGAGGTGTTTGTTTGTGAGTCTCCACCTTGTGAGTCTCCACCCTTGAAGTCCACCCTTGTGAGTCCTCACCCTTGTGAGTCTCCACCCTTGAGTCTCCACCCTTGAGTCTTCACCCTTGTGAGTCTCCACCCTTCCCCCTCCACCCTTGTAGTCTCCACCCTTGAGTCTCCACCCTTGTGAGTCTCCACCATGTGAGTCTCCACCCTTGTGAGTCTCACCCTTGAGTCTTCACCCTTGTGAGAGTCTCTCCCACCCTTGAGTCTCCACCCTTGTGAGTCTCCACCGCAAGAGTCTCCACCCTTGTGGATCTCCACCTTGAGGGAGTCTCACCCTTGAGTCTCCACCCTTGTGAGTCTCCACCCTTGAGTCTTCACCCTTGTGAGTCTCCACCCTTGAGTGAGTCATCGTCTTTAAGGTGTAAAGTCGTCTTGTAATTGTGCTCTTTAGGTCGACCTTGAGGTAACGACCACAGCCTCCAGGTCTCTTGTGGCCAACACCGTAATTATCACAATGTATTTCTTCTTCATCTTCTTCTTCTTCTTCATCTTCTTCTTCTTCTTGTTCCTCTTTCTCTTCTTGGTGTTATTTTTTCTTTCTCTTGTTCTTGTCCTTCTTGTTTTTCTTCTTCCTCATGTTGTTGTTGTTCTCGTTCTTCTACTTCTTATTCTTGTTTATTCTTTATCTTGTGTTTATTACTTCGTTCCTTCGTCATTCACGTCTCCTCATCATTCTTCACTCTTATTCTTCTCACGTTCTGTCCATGGTAGTTCGTCTCTCTCTCTCTCTCTCTCTCTCTCTCTCCTCTTAAATAGCAGAGATTTGGGACTTAGCGTTGTTGCCTGGCAGGTGTGTGTGTGTGTGTGTGTGTGTGTGTGTGTGTGTGTGTGTGCGTCTGTGTGTGTGTGTGTGTGTGTGTGTGTGTGTGCACCTTTAGCATTTACTACTCAGGTTAGCATTTAAATATGTTTAGTACCCGGGGAGGTTACTGTACCCGAGGGAGGAGTTCTATTGCCGAGGAGGTTACTGTGTACCTGAGGGAGGAGTTACTGCCCGGGGAGGTTACTGTGCCAGAAGGAGAATTACTGTGCCGGGGAGGAGTTACTGTACCCGAGAGACTACTGTACCAGAGGAGGTGCGTGTACCCAGGAGGTTACTGTACTTGAGGAGGTTACTGTACCCGGGGAGGTTACTGTACCCGGGAGGTTACTGTGCAGAGAATTGCTGTACCAGAGGGAGGTTACGTGTACCCGAGGAGGTTACCATTGCCGAGGAGGTTACTGCACTCGAGGAGGAGTTCGTGTATCCGGGAGAATTACTGTACTTGAGGAGGAGTTGCAGCACCCGGGAGGTTACTGTACCCAGGGAGGGTGCGTGTGCCCGAGGAGGTTACTGTACCCGAGGTCGTTACGTGTACCCGGGAGGAGTTACTGTACCCGGGGAGGTTGTACCCGAGGAGGTACGTGTGCCGAGGGAGGTGTTACGTGTACCCGAGGGAGGAGTTACTGTACCCGAGGGAGGAGTTACTGTACCCGAGGGAGGAGTTACTGTATCCCTCACCTTTTATCTCCCCCCACACCCCTTCATTCTCTCACATTTTCGCTCTTCCCTCATTCTCTTTCTCCCCCATTCTCCCCCAATAATACCCTCCACACCTTACTCTCCCACACTCCCCTCTCTCCCTCACTCCATCACCCTCCCACTCTCCCTCACTCTTCGCGCACCTGTCACACCGTAATTACCAGGTAGCAGGTCATGAGACAGGTGTACGATGAACACCTGTCTCATGACGTTATTACCTGCACCACTCAACCCATGACGGGGTGTAGTGAGGGGTGGTAGGAGGGGTGTGGCGGGAGGGGTGGGTGTAGTGGAGGGGTGGTGTAGTGGGAGGGGTGGTGTAATGGGAGGGGTGGTAGTGGAGGTAGGTGTAGTGGGAGGGTGGGTGTAGTGGGAGGCACGTGTAGTGGAGGTGGTGTGGAGGGTGGGAAAGGGAGGCAATGTGTGTAGGAGGGTAGGTGGAGGGGTGGTGTGGGAGTGTGTAGGGGCATGTAGTGGGAGGGGTGGTGTAGGGAGGGGTGGTGGGAGGGGTGGGTGTAGTGGAGGGGTGAGGGGTGGTGTAGTGGAGGTAGGTGTAGTGGAGGGTACGTGTGTAGTGGGAGAGGGTAGTGAGGTGTAGTGGAGGGGTGGTAGGGAGGGGTGGTGTAGGAGGGGTGTGTGGGAGGGGTAGGTGGAGGGGTGGTGTAGTGAGGGTAATGGAGGGTGGTGTAGTGGAGGGTAGGTGTAGTGGAGGGTGTAGTGGAGGGTGGGTAGTGAGGGGCAGGTAATGGAGGCAGTAGTGGAGGTAGGAGGGGGTAGTGGGAGGGGTGGTGTAGGGAGGGGGGTGGGGAGGGTAGGGAGGGGTAGGGAGGGGTGGGTAAGTGGGGAGGTAGGGGAGGGGGGTGTAGGGGAGGGGTGGGGAGGTGGGTGTAGGGAGGTGGTGTGTGGGAGGGGAGGGTGTAGTGGGAGGGTGGGGGGTGGTGTAGTGAGGGGTGGTGTAGAGGTGTAGTGGAGGTGGAAGAGGGGTGGTGTAGTGGGAGGGTGGTAGGAGGTGGTGTAGAGGGTGTGTAGAGGTAGGAGGTGGGAGGTGGAGGGTGAGGGGGTGTGTGGGGAGGGGTGGTGTAGTGGAGGGGTGGTGTAGTGGAGGGGTGGTGTAGTGGAGGGGTGGTGTAGTGGAGGGGTGGTGTAGCGCCTCTCTAGTTTACATATTACAATCATTACTCCTCTCCCCTCATTCGTTATTATATGTGTCCTCCTTTCACCTCCTCCTCTCTGTTCCCCTCCATTACGACGTTCATTATTTACCACTTTCTTCCCACCATCTCTCTCACAATTTCACCACCAGCACCTGGGATCCTACATCACCACCTGGGGTCCTACAACACCACCTGGGGGGGATCAGTCACCTTAGGAGGATCAATATGACACACCGTTCACTCCTTATGTTTACTTCCGTCTACCTTCCCTTATACATGGAGGGGTGAGATAATGGGGTCATATAATGGGGACACAAAAGGTTATCAGCGCCTCTAATTCACCGTTATCAGGGTTATCTTTGGCAAGGTGTGGCTCTTACTGTATAGTGTGGCTCTTCCTATATAGTGTGGTCTTCCCTGTATGGTGTGGCTCTTCCAGTATGGTATGGCTCTCCCTGTATGGTATGGCTCTCACTGTATGGTGTGGCTCGCCCTTTATTTTATGACTCTCCCTGTATGGTGTGGCTCTTTCTGTATGATGTGGCCCTCCCTGTATGGTGTGGCTCTCCCTTTATGTTATGGCTCTCCCTGTATGATGTGGCCCTCCCTGTATAATGTGGCCCTCCCTGTATGGTGTGGCTCTCCCTTTATTTTATGACTCCCTGTATGATGTGGCCCTCCCTGTATGATGTGACCCTCCCTGTATGATGTGGCCCCCTCCCTGTACAATGTGGCCCCCTCTTGTGTGGTGTGGCCCTCCCTTCGTGTTATTTAAGCCACACAGAGAGCCCATGATATCAACCCATTCTCTCACGGTGTCTGACCCATTATCTGAGTCCGTTCTCCACACAGCCTTCATAAACTTGTTCCCTTGTCTCGCGTGTTTTATCATGTTCATCAGTCCTCCCATATTTATTAGTCTGTTTTTGGCTCTCTACTTTGGCCCCTCTCCAGATCTCTCTCTCTCTCTCTCTCCTTTATTCCACTTCTTCTTCTTCTTCTTCTTCTTCTTCTTTTTCTTTGAGTCGGGTCCAGTCACTTGTCACATCAATTTAATTTCCTCGTGTGATCAACTCCAACAATGGCGGCGTCTACCAGTTTACAATAATTTACAACAGTTTACATTGTTGGGTTCACCTGTGGGTAGTTTACACGAGTTTACTTTGACAGTGACGTGATGGACACAGACACACCGTGACACATGACACGTATATGTTCTCAGGTGTTCGTGTCAAGGGGGGGAGGGGGGGGTTACACACACACACACACACACACACCTGCATAATATATGAATCACGTCGTATAGTTATTTACATATATGAGAGAGAGAGAGAGAGAGAGAGAGAGAGAGAGAGCAATACCAAAATTCTGCACACATTATACAGAAGCCTGTCTAGTCTAGGTGAAATGACAGCAATAAGGAGTGTCTTGTGTGGTGTTTGTCATGTAAGCTTGCTCAGTTGCATATGTTTGTAGTATATCCAGTGCAGCCAGGTGTTAAGCTGGAAAGTTTTAGGTGTTTTGTATTATGGCTACAAACCACCCACCCAAAAAGATTAGTTCCCGTTAAATATTAAATCACGGACGGGTGTGAGTCATGGTGTGGCCTAGTCATGGTGTGGCCTAGTCATGGTGTGGCCTGAGTCTCGCTACCTTGTGCAGGCCACCGTGTGTGTTGTGGTGAGTTTCTCTTATGTTCCTTGTTTCTCTCTATATATACACACATACAAGTACAGTTTTATTACAACGTTTTATTTACAACTATGAGGAAAAAAATATGTGTAAACAACAAGAAACAGTCCAATGACATAGGTTGGTATTGGATGAAGGTCTAGAGAGTTTTACTGCGATAATTACGATATCTTGCCTACTATATTCGTCCTTGTTTATACTGAGAAAATTAGTTGGATTTTTACCTCACTCGTCTGGGTCAAAATTAAGGTGAGCAACTGAGAGACTGCAGGCACGGCTCTTCCCTGCTATTAATCTCGTTTTGGTTTTTTTCGTCTGGGATCCTGAAGGCAATTACCACATGTTAAGGTGAATTATCGTACTAATGACTGTTACACTGGCTGCAGATATCGTACAGTTGTGGGTGTTGTTGTACCTGGGAGCGGCTGGGCAGCGTATATTAGTGTCGTCTTAAGCCAAATGGTTACCCAACTTTGATTACTAAATACCTGTCTGGGTTTGCCTCTGTCTACCCAGCAGTATTTGGGAACCTGGATGTTAATCGATTTGCGGATCGTATTCCCGGGTAATGGTTAGCCAGTGCAGCTGGCGAGTTGTCCGGTCTTCTCGGACTTTTCCTTGACACTGGGTCATGCAGCTCGTTAACTCAGGGTGTGGTTGTTGTGTTGGCGACAGCTTCTACACCTTAAACAAATTCAAGCCTACGTGGCCCTTGGGCCGGCCATCCTCATTACACGAGGGGCAACCATTATTATTTATTATGAAGGAGAGAAGGATTTGTATAGAAAGGGCCCCTCCACACTCCCTCAACGACTGCTGTCCTCCACATTAATTCCATTCCTTCCACGATCTCTCCCTGTCCTCACGACCTCCCTAATCCCCCACGACTCTCCTGAACCCCACGACCTCCTGTCCCCCCACGACCTCCCCTGTCCTCTCCACGACCTCCCTGTCCCCCCACGGCCCTCCAGCCTCCATATATAGGTGACTGCCTCCACGTAGATAGAAGGACTGCGTACACGACACATCTATTAACAAGATGCAATCAAGACTCATGAGGATGCTGTAGCCTCAACACAGCCCCATGCTGTGTGGCAGACGAGGAGAGAGAGAGAGAGAGAGAGAGAGAGAGAGAGAGAGAGTAGAGGACTGAAGGGATGGAGAGAGGTGGATGGGTTGATGGGAGGGAAGAGGAAGTTATAGAAATGGGCGTCAAAGTCATACATTCTCCATCTCTCCCACCCACCATCACACCGCCCCACCCACCCACCATAGACACTTGACATACAATTCCCAAAGTCTTATCGACCTTAAGTTGAATAGCAGTGAAGTGTGAGCTGGCAGCCACTCACCGTACCTTGAAGTATGAGTGAAGACAGAGGCATCGTAGCCAAAAAATATACACCCCGTCAAAACACTGAGCATTTCGTTGGGCGTTCGGGTGTGCGTCTGTCAGTTTGTCATGTCCAGGCAATAAGTCAAGTTCTACTGGACCGATTGTAATGGAACTTGACCAGAGGATAAATCTGTGGTCAGGGAAGACGTCTATTGATTTTGGTTCCTGTGTGAGGGAGGAGAAGAGAGGGGAGGGGGAGATGGGAGGTAGAGAGGAGATGTGGAGGAGGGGGAAATGGGAGGAGGGGAGATGGGAGGAGGGGAGGTGTGAAGGGGGGAGGTGTGAGGGGGGGTTTGTAAGGGAGATGGTGGTGTGAGGGGAGGAAACTACTGTCATACACCATTCTGTCACTGTCATAAAACTACTGTCCTATATCATTCTGTCACTGTCATACATCATTCTTTCACTGCCATAAAACTACTGTCATACTGTATATCAATGTCACTGTCATAAATCTACTGTCATATATCATTCTGTCACTGTCATAAAACTACTGTCCTATATCATTCTCTGTCACTGTCATAAAACTACTGTCATACATCATTCTGTCACTGTCATAAAACTACTGTCATACATCATTCTCTGTCACCGTCATAAAACTACTGTCATACATCATTCTCTGTCACCGTCATAAAACTACTGTCATAACATTTGCCGCTCTGTAACATGTATTAAGAGGGGTAAAAAATCCTTTACTGTGAGAGTTAATAAATATAAACCAATTCTATATATGTGACCCGGAAGTAGTTGTCAGATGTTGTCAACTGTTCAGGGAATTTGGTCCGCAACCGCCAGAACCGCGGCGTCTGATTGGCTGGCAGATTTTGTTAACTTGAGAGATGGATGTGGGAAAAAATATCGTACAAGCGTTAATTTTTTTTTTCAGTCACCATTAAATAATATAGTTAATTTGCCCATTTATATACCAAAAAAATATCATAATCCTAAATTCATATAATTAACCTGTATACACTAAAAGGAAAACATATCGTACAGCGTTCATTTAGGATATTACGTCATAGACGGGTTCTTAACCTGGGGTCCGAGAGTGACAAGGCCCTGTCAATTTCTCTGCAGGCAGAATTCTGCAGACATCTGGATACTCTGCAGAACTCTTTCAAAGGTTACTTCTGCTCAGGTGACCTTAAAGTTGAAACATGGATTCGTAATCCTTTCCTTGCCGACAGAGAGTGTATCAGTGATGGAGACCTTGCCAAAGGTGACCTCATTGACCTGAAGACAAAGGAAATGTTACGAAATGAATTCAACCCGTAGAGCCTTGGAGAATTCTGGTGTGCGTTGACACAAGCCTACCCTCGTCTGGTACAGCGAGCTATGGGTGCTCTGATTCCGTTTACTACTACATACCTTTGTGAGTCAGGGTTTTCAGCACTTGTTTCTATCAAAACGAAAAGTCGAAATCGATTAGATGTCAAAGATGACATGCGTGTTACCTTGTCAAAGACCACTCCACAGTTTCGTCTTCTTATTCAAGCCAAACAACAACAACCTTCTCATTGAAACGAACTTTTGAGCAGAATTAAAGTTTTGTTTTGTTTAAGTTGCACAAGATGATTGTATTTCATTTTTGTATGGAGTGGCCATTAATTCTTGCATAAAAAAGTGTGAAACATAATTCTTTGTTAAGATTGTTTACTTTATTCATACTTTGTGTATGTCATACACTGTATGAGGCAATGAATTTTCAATAAATAAAGTATATTCATTGCATGCAAAGTTGTGTTTATGTGCTTTATGTGCATTTTTCAAGGGAGGGGTCCATAGCTTTCACCAGATTCTCAAAGGGGTCCGTGACTCAAAAAAGGTTAAGGCATCAATAACATTATATGATTATTTATATATTTTGTTAAAGATTTATTTATTATTTTTGGTGGCCAGGAAAAATATTGACTCATATTATTAAGTTAAATTAATCGACCAATCACAGTCGTCGTTCACTAGTACATTATCTGTTGCTCTTGAGGTCAGCCAACAGTGGGGGACCAGCAGCCGAGGTGAAGTGATGTGTGTTTGAGGAACAATACAAATGTATACTTTTAACTCATGTATATTTTAAATAGTCATATGTATTAAAACCACGTTACACTAAGTCGTATACAGTATATATACTTTTGAGTCATATATACGGTAGGGGGGACATATTGACGACCTCTGAGAGTATTCAGGCGACCCCTCAAACCATTAAGACGACCCCTGGAAGGATATCAACGACCCGTGGGACTATTAAGATGACTCCTGGGACCATATACATTATAAATGACCCCACGAACTATATAGACGACCCCTGGGAGTATTTTAGACGATCATTGTGACTAAATAGCTTATAAACGACCTCAGGAATTATATAGACGACCCCTGGGACTATAAAGAACATAAACGACCCTAGAAACTTTATAGACGACCCCTAAGACCATTAAGACGACCACTGGGAGCATATACATTATAGACGACCCCGGGAACTATATACACGACCACTGGGTCCAAAAAGACGACCCCTGAGACCTACTAATGCCTCCCCAAACTAAAGAATGAAGACATAAAGGAACCATAAAATTTAATTACGACCCGTTAACGACCCTGGCAGTCTTAAACGACCTAGTTTCTGCTTGACAAACTGTTGGATTACCCGTTAACCGTGATTTGTTCCGGTTATCTGTTGGTTCTGTTAACTGTGGTTTCTGTTAACTGTTGGTTCCGTTGACTGTGGGTTCTGTTAACTGTGGGTTCTGTTAACTGTGGGTTATATTAACTGTGGGTTCCGTTGACTGTGGGTTCTGTTAACTGTGGGTTATATTAATTGTAGGTTCTGTTAACTGTGGGTTCCGTTAACTGTGGGTTCTGTTGACTGTGGGTTCTGTTGACTGTGGGTTCAGTTAACTGTGGGTTCTGTTAACTTTTATGTGTGCCGGCCGGTAGAGGGGAGATATATTACCCACAACATAACCCGGATTTATTGAGGAATCAATTTATATAACCCGGTTAGGATGAGTCATAACGGAGCATGACCCTGATGCAGTGTCGTGTAACGTAACATAACCCTGAGACAGTGATAACATAACGTAACATAACTTTTAATATGTGGCAGTGTAACATAATATAACCCGGATATAAGGAAACAGTATGCTGATAGTATGTTGATTGTTGTAGTAATATAACCTTGGTATAGTGACTATATGAGTTGGCAAATTAATACATAAATTACATAAGTAGAGTGACATAACTACATATGTTGAGTGAAGTAATTACACAAGTAGGGTGACATAATTACTTGAGTGAAGTAATTACACAAGTAGGGTGACATAATTACTTAAGCTTAGTACCCGTATAAGTTAACCCATTACAAGTACTAAAGTGACTACAATTAAACACAGTGTGACCCGGTTAAAAGTCTTGGTAATGTAACTATTTAAACATAGCGTGTGATTACCGTAGACTTTCATAGCGTTTAGGTTAGGTGAAGTTAGTTTAGGATAGGTTAGTGTAGCTTTGGTTAGGTAAGTGTAGGATAAGTTAGATTAGTTTAGGTTAAGTTAGGTTAGGTTTGGTTAGGTTAGATTAGTGTAGTTTTGGTTAGGCAAGTGTCGGGTAAGTTATATTAGGTTAGGTTAGGTTAGGTTAGGTTAGGTTAGGTTAGGCTAGGCTATGGTCCAGTTATGAGGAAATTTTAACATACGTGGACTAGTTACATACACTCTTACACCTCCAGTTAAGAGAAAATTTTAACATACGACCCACTGAGAATCATAGTCTGGGTGAAATAAGTGTGGCTCCAAAACTGTGACAATTAGTGAGATAAATAATGGTGTCTGGGATAGTACCCAAATAGTATGATGTAATTATAATGACAAGCCGTCCTTCACACCACTGTTTAACTCTACGTCAACTTAGTGCTCATTGTAAACGTGAAATACATTGTTAGTGAAAAATGAAGCACCACTCTGGTAAATGGTGCAGTAGAATAATTGAAAGACTGAACCAGAAAAATAATTTGTTCGTGTATTTAAACTTAATGAAATAAATGGATATAAAGTGTAGGGTAGTGGTGCTGAAACAAACAAAGAAAAACAAACATGAAAATAGAGTAAGAAAACAAAACTGTATAACTAAATGTTGAACTAAAACAAACAAACAAACAATTTCAGACGTATAAGTGTTGTGAAACCAAAACATAAACAAACGATGGTGCCAAACGTATGATCACAGCCCTTAAAAAAAAACCCATCCACCTCCATAGCTTTTCTTAACCCTTCCTCCCCCTTTGGCAACCTTCCTTTCAGATCTAAAAAAAAAACACAATAAGAAGAAGCAGAAGTGTAAGAAGAAGTAAAGCGGGAATAATACAAGTGATAAAGTGGAGGACGGAAGAGAGAGGAAATTATCCAAGGTGTGGTGCTGTAAGAACCCAGCCAGGATGAGTGTGGCCAGGGTACTCAGCCCACTAAGGTTGAATACACCTGACAAGAATGGCAAACCCAGTGAGTATCAGCGACTCTTGTTAATTTGGGGGGAGCAGGAGCGAAGGAGGGAAGGAAGGAGGGAAGTTAGGGAGAAATAGTGGAGAAGGAGGTAAGAAAAGGGAGGGGTTAGGTAGAGAAGGAGGTAGGGGGGTTAGTGGAAGAGGACTAAGCAGGAACGGGAGGAACCAGAAAAAACAGGAAGGAGACTAGTAAATAGAGGGGCAGGAAGGAGAGTGAAAATTCAGTCAGTCAGTCAGTCAGTGGTCAGTCAGTCAGTCAATCAGTGGTCAGTGGGTCAGTCAGTCAGTCAGTCAGTGGGTCAGTGGGTCAGTCAGTGGGTTGCCAGTCAGTGGGTCAGTCAGTCAGTGGGTCAGTCAGTGGGTCAGTCAGTCAGTGGGTCAGTGGGTGTCAGTGGGTCAGTCAGTCAGTGGGTCAGTCAGTCAGTCAGTACATAGAGCAGAGAACGCAAACAGACTCAGGGTTGAGAGAGAGACGTGGAAGAGAAAGGAAGAGAAAGACGGAAGTGGAGGAGGTTACGATAGCAGGAATAGGGGCGGCGGAGAATAAAGACAGGGTGATAAATAAGACGTGATAAATAGAGGATCGGGGGAAGGAGAGGAGAAACACGGGATGGGAGGAAGGAGATAGAAGAGAAGAGGAGAGAGAAGGATAATAACAACTAGAAATGAGAAAAGATGGAAAGGGGAAGAGAAGGGAGGAAGGGGGAGGGATTGGAGGAGGGAGGGGTTGGAGGTAGAGGGGGGGGGTTGGAGGTAGGGGAGGGGGGTTGGAGGAGTGGGGGAGGGGTTGGAGGGTGAGGGGAGGGTTGGAGGTGGGGGAGGGGTTGGAGGTGGGGGAGGGTTGGAGGTAGAGGAGGGGTTGGAGAGAGGGGGGTTGGAGGGAGGGAGGGGTTGGAGGTGGGAGGGTTGGAGGAGGTGAGAGGAGAGGGGTTGGAGGTAGGGGAGGAGGGAAGGGTTGGAGGTAGAGGAGGAGGGTTGGAGGTAGAGGGAAGGATTGGAGGTAGAGGAGGTTGGAGGTGGGGGAGGTTGGAGTGGGGGAGGGAGGGATTGGAGGTAGAGGAAGGGGAGGGACTGGAGGAGTGGGGGAGGGATTGGAGGTAGAGGGAGGGAGGAGTTGGAGGTGGGGAGGAGGGATTGGAGGTAGAGGGGAGGATTGGAGGTGGGGGAGGGAGGGTTGGAGGTAGAGGGAGGTTGGAGGTGGGAAGGGAGGGAGGATTGGAGGTAGAGGGGAGGATTGGAGGTGGGGGAGGATTGGAGTGGGGAGGGTTGGAGGAGGTAGAGGGAGGGATTGGAGGTGGGGAGGGGTTGGAGGTGGGGGAGGGTTGGAGAGGTGGGGAGGGTGGAGGTGGGGGAGGGTTGGAGGTAGGGGGAGGGTTGGAGGAGGTGAGGGAGGGGGTTGGAGAGTGGAGGGTTGGAGGTGGGGGAGGGTTGGAGGAGTGGGGGAGGGTTGGGGTAGAGGGTTGGAGGTGGGGAGGGGTTGGAGGTGGGGGAGGTTGGAGGTAGAGGAGGGTTGGAGGTAGAGGGAGGTTGGAGGTAGAGGGTTGGAGGGTAGAGGTTGGAGGGGGTGGGGGAGGGGTTGGAGGTAGGGGAGGGGGTTGGAGGTAGGGGGAGGGGTTGGAGGAGTGGGGGAGGGGTTGGAGGTGGGGGAGGGTTGGAGGTGGGGGGAGGGGTTGGAGGTGAGGGGGAGGGTTGGAGGGTGGGGGGAGGGGTTGGAGGTGGGGGAGGGGTTGGAGGATAGAGGGGAGGGGTTGGAGGTAGAGGGAGGGGTTGGAGGGTAGAGGGGGAGGGGGTTGGAGGTGGGGGGGTTGGAGGTAGAGGGAGGGGTTGGAGGTGGGGGAGGGTTGGAGGTGGGGGAGGGGTTGGAGGTAGAGGGAGGGAGTTGGAGGGAGGGAGGGGTTGGAGGTAGAGGGGGAGGGGTTGGAGGTAGAGGGTTGGAGGTAGAGGGAAGGGAAGGGTTGGAGGTAGAGGGAGGGAGGGTTGGAGTAGGGGAAGGGGAGGAGGTTGGAGGTAGAGGGGAGGGATTGGGTGGGGGAGGGATTGGAGGTGGGGGAGGGAGGATTGGAGTAGAGGGAAGGGGAGGGACTGGAGGTGGGGGAGGGATTGGAGTGGGGGGAGGAGGGATTGGGGAGTAGAGGGGAGAGGATTGGAGGTAGAGGGGAGGATTGGAGGTGGAGGGGAGGGTTGGGTGAGGGAGGAGTTGGAGGTGGGGGAGGATTGGAGGTAGGGGAGGGAGGATTTGGGAGGTGGGGGGAGGATTGGAGGTGGGGGAGGGAGTTGGAGGTGGGGAAGGAGGGGTTGGAGGTGGGGAGGATTGGGGTAGAGGGAAGGGGTTGGAGGTGGGGGAGGGAGGATTGGAGGTAGAGGGAGGGGGAGGGATTGGAGGTAGAGGAGAGGGATTGGGAGGGGTGGGGGAGGATTGGAGGTAGGGGAGGGATTGGAGTGGGGAGGGGAGGGTTGGAGGGGGGAAGGGATTGGAGGTGGAGGGGAGGATTGGAGGTGGGGAAGGTTGGAGGTAGGGGAAGGGATTGGAGGTAGAGGGGAGGGGAGGGGTTGGAGGTGGGGGAGGATTGGAGGTAGAGGAAGGGGAGGATTGGAGGGTGGGGGAGGATTGGAGGTAGGGGAGGATTGGAGGTAGAGGGAGGATTGGGTAGAGTGGAGGGAGGGTTGGAGGTGGGGAGGATTGGAGGTAGAGGAGGGAGGATTGGAGGTAGAGGGAGGGGTGGAGGAGGGGAGGGAGGATTGGTAGAGGGGAGGAGAGGGGTTGTAGGTAGAGGGGAGGTTGGAGGTAGAGAGGAGGAAGGGTTGAAGCTTGGATGACAAGAAAAATAATGGATGAAAGCAAAAGACATTGATTTATTGAGTAACTTTACCTAACCGAACTTATCCGTCCCAACCAACCTAACCAATCCCTCAACCCATAGCCAACCCTCTCATCCATGCCCAACCTCTCTCAATCTTGCCCAACCTCCCCCATCGCCCAACCCTCATCCTTGCCCAACCTCTCTCATCCTTGCCCAACCTCTCTCAATCTTGCCCAACCTCTCTCATCCTCTCATCTGCCCAACCTCTCAATCTTGCCCAACCTCCCTCAACAATGCCCAACCCCATCCTTGCCCAACCTCTCTCAATCTTGCCCAACCTCCCTCAACAATGCCCAACCTCTCTCATCCTTGCCCAACTTCTTTCATTCTTGCCCAACCTCTCTAACCCTTGCCCAACCTCACTAACCCTTGCCCAACCTCATTAACCCTTGCCCATCCTTGGCCAGGGCGACGCATTATAACTTAGTTTATGAGTTGTTATGACTCTCAGCAGGTCATAATCTTATAACCTTTGTGTGAGTCTGTTGTCAACACGCGAGTCGCTCAGGTTAATAACACGACACACAAATAGGTGTATCCTATCTAACCTAACCTAACTATTTACTCACCAAACCTAACCTAACCCTACCTAACCTAACCCTACCTGACCTAACCTAACCTTATCTAAGCTGCCCACTTAACCCAACCTAACCTAACTATTTATTTACCTAACCTAACCCTACCTAACCTAACCCTACCTAACCTAACCCTACCTAACCTAACCTTATCTAAGCTCGCTCCACTTAACCCAACCTAACCTAACCTTACCTAACTAGTGATTTACCTAGACTAACCTAACCTAATTAGTATAACCTCACCCAACTCAACCTAACCTTATCTTCCTAAACTACCATACTCAACCTCCACCTCATCCCAACCTAACCCAAATCAACATGACTTAACTACCCTAACCTGTGATTAGGTTAAGGAGGATGTTGAAGTTAAAAGGGGCACCATGGATTAAGTTTGGGAGAGAGAGAGGAGGAGAGAGGAGAGAGAGAGAGAGAGAGAGGAAGAGAAGGTTGTTTTTCAATTGATTTTCAGAGAATGGCAACTGCCTGCTGTCATGGGGTGGACGGAGGAGAGAGGAGGTGGAGGGGGCAGTAACAGAACACAAAGAGGAGGAATAGGAGGATGGAGATGGAAAAGAAGAGTGTGGAAGAGGAGGAAGAGAAGGGTGGAGAGGGAGAGAAAGAAAGAAATAGAGAGAGAGGGAAGAGGAAGAAGAAGAGGAAGAGGAGAAAGTAGGTATAGGAAATGGAAGGATGAAGATGGGTGAAGGAAGGAAGGAAGGAAGGAAAAGTGTACCAACTGTAACTCTGTGTGACACCCCCACCCACCCTCCCTCTCATCACCCCCACCTTGCTTTCTCCCATCACCCCACACAAAGAATCGCGGGATATTGCCTTTGGTGTGTGTGTGTGTGTGTGTGTGTGTGTGTGTGTGTGTGTGTGTGTGTGTGTGTTCAGGTATATATCGTGTGGCAGACTTAAAGTGAATGCATACACGAGGACTTTAGCTGTGCTTTGTGTTGGTGACAGACAGAAGGAGAGCACACCCAGCTGTGTACTGTTGCTGCTGAGAGCTATGTCGTCTACGCTTCCTTGTGGGTGTCTCTCCTCATTGGTTCGCTCCACAATAAAAAACAAAATATTGGCATTGGACATTAAATTCTGACGCTGTTGTTGTTTTGTCCTGGTGAGAGAGAGAGAGAGAGAGAGAGAGAGAGAGGGAGAGAGAGAGAGAGAGAGAGAGAAGACAACAAGATACATCTCTTTAATTTACACCTGTCGGACGGAAGAGAAGGTTTGTTTACCTTGTCTGATGCTGTGACTGCAGACCCACGCGACTGACCAGGTGTACTTAATGCTGGCAGGTGTGTGTGTGTGTGTGTGTGTGTGTGTGTGTGTGTGTGTGTGTGTGTGTGTGTGCAGACAGCTGCCTCTATGTCCTTTGTGTTCTCACCAACAAAAAAAAAATAGATGGCGGAGACTGCAGCACCGCTTTAAACATGTACGTCACTGTGTTGGTTAACTCTACCTGGTGATCGGACGCGACTTAACCATTAAATATTTTAATGGAAAATTTTCTTCACGCTGAGAGAAAAATTGACTTAAGTTTGTTGCGTCTGTGTTGGTAAATAATGATCTAGTCTTTTTAAACGGAGACTATATATATAATGTTTACATGTACGATAACTGCAACACCTACACCATATTGGCAACCTGTGTGTGTGTGTGTGTGTGTGTGTGTGTGTGTGATGACCTATTGACCAGGTGTTGTGTTACAGGCAGCCGTACCAGCATGACGGAGGGCCTGGCGACGCCCCTCAGGTCAGTACTTACCTGTGGTGGCTGCTGCCGGAGGTTTGACGACAGCACTCACCGACCCAAGTTCCTCTCCTGCTTCCACACCGCCTGCCCTGCCTGCATCCGTAAGGCATTCTCTAGCGGCAAGGTGATCAAGGGTCAGTCAGGTGAGTCATGAGTCAGTCAGGTTGAGTCAAGAGTCAGTCAGGGGGTTAAGGGCAGCAGGTAGGGGGTCGTCAGGTGAGTCAAGAGTCAGTCAGGTGAGCTGGGGTTAAGGAAGAGGCAGCTAGAGTGAGTCAGGGGTGGCGGAGAGTCGTTAGGGTGAGTCAAGAGGCAGTCAGGGAGTCGGAGTCAGCCAGGTCAGTCAGGGTGAGTCAGTTAGGGGAATCAAGAGGCAGTCATTAGTGAGTCGGGCCAGGTCAGCTAGGGTCAGTCAGGTAAGTCAAGAGGCAGTGAGTGTGAGTCAAGGGTCAGTCAGGTGAGTCAAGAGTCAGTCAGGTGAGCCAAGGGTGAGTCAGGTGAGCTGCAGGTCAGTCAGGGTGAGCTAAGAGTCAGTCAGGATGAGTTAAGAAAGTTGGTCAGTAAGTCACGAGTCAGTCAGGGGGAGTCGGAGTCGTGAGAAGTAGGCGGGGTCGAGTCAGTCAGGTGAGTCAAGAAAGAGTAGGGGAAGTTGTGAGTCAGCAGGTGAGCGGTCAGTCAGGTAAGTCAAGAAAGAGTTAGTCAGGGTAAGTCGTGAGTCAGTCAGGGTGATTCCTTCACTCCTTCCTCCCCTCTTCCTCACCTTCCTCCCCCCTCTTCCTCCTTCCTCACCCCCCCTCCTCCCACCTTCCCTCCCTCCCCTCACCTCCTTAACTTTTCCTCACTTTCCAGTCACCTTCATCCTCCTCCTCCACCTTGCCTAATTAACCTCCCCTCAGGTAGAGACATAACACTTACCTGCCCATACTTTTATGCGTTTCCCCTCATCTTTCTCTCTCTCTCTCTCTCTCTCTCACACACACACACACACACACACACACACACACACACACACACACACACACACACACACACAAAACTCTTCGTCATGGGTTTTATTGACAATTGCACAAAAAGACGTGAGGCAGTCGAGTCTCTGGGTAATTGTTGCACCAGTAGAGGCCCCCCCTCCCCTGGTCGGCGGCGCTCCACTAATTAGCGCCATAAATTGTCTCAGCTTGCCAGGCCGCTTCAAAACGCTACCTGCTGCGCCTCTAAACGCTACCTGCTGCGCCTCTAAACGCTGCCTGCTGCGCCTGACTAAAGCTAAGGCGAGGAACATCCATTATGGCACTAAAGTTACGTGGTGACTCTGCCTTAACTATGCGTTCACTAGGTGCCACTTGACAGGTGAAAATGGTGCCATAATTACACTGAGACTCTACTTTAACTAGTTGCGTTCACTTGGCGTTCATAATAAAACAATTCAAAATATAACACACACACACACACACACACACACACACACACACACACACACACACACACACACACACCTTAAGAAAACGACACCAGATATTGACAAAAAGTGTTCACGATTTTTGTCCATCCACAATTGTCCATCGATGTTCAATGGAGTTTGTACAGGGTCAGTCTCAATGTCTCAAACTGTTCATAATATATATATTTACCCTTCAAATGTCTAGTTCATTAAGCCCCTTTAACCTCTTGAGTATGATGACTTTAACCCCTTAAGTATGATGACTTTAACCTCTTAATTATGATGACTTAACCCTTTGAGTATGATGACTTAACCCTTTGAGTAAGATGACTTTAACCCTAGAAATATGTTATTTAACCCTTAATTATGATGACGTAACCCTTTGGTGATGATAACCTTTGAGTAAGATGACTTTAACCCTTTAAGTATTATGACTTTAACCCCTTAATTATGATGACTTAACCCTTTGAGTATGATGACAACCCTTTGAGTAAGATGACTTTAACCCTTTAAGTATTATGACTTTAACCCCTTAATTATGATGACTTAACCCTTTGAGTATGATTACAACTCTTTTAAAACAGTTTCATCATACTCAAAAGGAAATGGTTATCGTTTTCAAAGATTCAAGATATCGTAATCAAGATAAGGTTACATCGTCGTACTCAGGGGTTTAAATCGCTGTACTCACGGGGTTAAATCATCGTACTCAAGAGATTACGTCATGGTGCTGAAGGGGTTAAGATTGTCTCCTGGTAAAATACACTACTTGATGTATACATTGGTGTATTTCTACCTCCTGGTAATATATTCTTGGTTAATTGATGTCCCTGGATATATATTTATGTATTGTCTACACGAATACACTGGTTTTATTTCTTCAGTACTATATCCTTACTTCTGTATTAATACTTTCATACCTGCTATTATTATTATTATTTTATTAATATTATTATTATTATTATTAATTTGTCAATACTATTATTATTGTTATTATTATTATATTATTATTATTTTATTATTATTTTATCATTATTATTATTATTTTATTATCATTATTCTTATTATTTTACTACACTAAGTGTAGTATCGTCCCGCCCTACACAGGTAAAATGCCCTTCCTGCTCGCGGGTGACGGAGACCAAGTCGTGCGACGACCTGCCGGACAACACGCAGCTATGCACTATCCTGCTCAACATGTCGTCCCTCAACCTGCACGACCTGACCACCGTCGCCCCCGCCCGTGACACCTGCACCGCCCACACCGCCCGCATTAACTTCTGGTGTGACACTTGCCGCCTGCCGCTGTGTAGGGACTGTACCGTGTTGGCTCATAGGGAGTCCCAGGGGCATAAGGTGAGACACACACACACACACATACTTCCTCACTCTTGGGTGATAACGTGGTGTAACATGATGGTGTTAACATGATAATGTAATATGATGGTATTAACATGATGGTGTTAAGGTGATAGTGTTAACATGATAGTGTTAACATGATGGTGTTAACATGATGGTGTTAAGTGGTGTAACGCGATGGTGTTAACACGATGGTGATAACATGATGGAGTTAACATCAAAGAGCGAACATGATGGTATTAATATGATGGTGCTAACATGTTGGTGTTAACATGATGGTTTTAACATGATAGTATTAACATGATAGTATTAACATGATGCTGTTAACATGATGGTGTTAACGTGATGGTGTCAACATAATGGTTTTAACATGATGGTGTTAACGTGATGGTGTTAACATAATGGTTTTAACATGATGGTGTAGCGATGGTGTTAACATGATGGTGTAACATGATGGTGTTAACATGATGGTGTTAAAGTGATGGTGCAACGATGGTGTTAACATGATGGTGTAAGCATGATGGTGTTAATATAATTGGTGTTAACGTGAGGAAGTTTAGGTATCTACAATATTATAATAATCTTTTAGATATGGAGTTTGAAACAATAAAACATGATGTATTTCCACAACAAATTGTGGATGACATTCGTCTTTACCTTCGGTGACGTCACATCTACCTAGAGTAGAGAACAACCACTTCTGCAAAATTTAGATCACACATATATTGTGTGACGATACTTAATGAATATGAGGCTGAACTTTTGAGTTTACCTTAAATGAGTCTCTATCTGGCGCTGACTCAGCTCTCTTTGTGTGTGTGTGTGTGTGTGTGTGTGTGTGTGTGTGTGTGTGTCCATCAGCACGTACCCAACTCCTCCTTCCCCACAGGTTCGTGACCATGATCAGGCCGTGGCGGTGCTACGGGCCGAGGTGCGATGCACTGTGGGGGAAGCCCTGACCTGCTGCAGGAGACAAGAGTGCGGCACGATCAACGTAAGTATCTCCTGCGGCAGCTGGACGCAGCTCGCGCCTACGAGAAGCAGCTCAAGTCTGAACTTAAGACTCTGGACAACGACAAGAAGGACGAGGTGAGTGTGAGGAGAAGTCTTGATGAAGATGTTGAGCGAGTGACCTACACACAACACTCATAACCCTACACAACAACCTACACAGACATAACCCTACACAACAACCCTGTACAGACATAACCCTACAACAACCCTACAGACATAACCCTACAACAACCCTGTACAGACATAACCTACACAACAACCCTGTACAGACATAACCCTACACAACAACCCCTACACAGACATAACCCTACACAACAACCCTACACAGACATAACCCTACACAACAACCCTGTACAGACTAACCCTACACAACAACCCCTACACAGACATAACCCTACACAACAACCCCTCCCACACAGACATAACCCTACACAACAACCCTGTACAGACATAACCTCACACAACAACCCTACAGACATAACCCTACACAACAACCCTACACAGACATAACCCTACACAACAACCCTGTACAGACATAACCCTACACAACAACCCTACACAGACATAACCCTACACAACAACCCTACACAGACATAACCCACACAACAACCCCTACACAGACATAACCCTACACCAACCCTACACAGACATAACCCTACACAACAACCCTGTACAGACATAACCCTACACAACAACCCTACACAGACATAACCCTACACACAACAACCCTACAGACATAACCCTACACAACAACCCTACACAGACATAACTACACAACAACCCTACACAGACATAACCCTACACAACAACCCTTACAGACATAACCCTACACAACAACCCTACACAGACATAACCCTACACAACAACCCTACACAGACATAACCCTACACAACAACCTGTACAGACATAACCCTACACAACAACCCTACAGACATAACCCTACACAACAACCCTACACAGACATAACCCTACACAACAACCCTGTACAGACATAACCTACACAACAACCCTACACAGACATAACCCTACACAACAACCCTGTACAGACATAACCCTACACAACAACCTACACAGACATAACCCTACACAACAACCCCTACACAGACATAACCCTACACAACAACCTGTACAGACATAACCCCACACAACAACCCCTACACAGACATAACCCTACACAACAACCCTACACAGACATAACCCTACACAACAACCCTGTACAGACATAACCCTACACAACAACCCTACACAAGACATAACCCTACACAACAACCCTGCTCAGACATAACCCTACACAACAACCCCTACAGACATAACCCTACACAACAACCCTACACAGACATAACCCTACACAACAACCCCTACAGACATAACCCTACACAACAACCCTACACACAGACATAACCCTACACAACAACCCTACACAGACATAACCCTACACAACAACCCTACACAGACATAACCCTACACAACAACCCTACAGAGACATAACCCTACACAACAACCCTACAGACCTTACCCTACACAAAACCCTGTACAGACATAACCCACACAACAACCTACAGAGCATAACCCTACACAACAACCCTACACAGACATAACCCTACACAACAACCCTACACAGACATAACTACACAACAACCCTACACACAGACATAACCCTACACAACAACCCTACACAGACATAACCCTACACAACAACCCTGTACAGACATAACCCTACACAACAACCCTGCACAGACATAACCCTACACAACAACCCTACACAGACATAACCCTACACACAACAACCCTACACAGACATAACCCTACACAACAACCCTACACAGACATAACCCTACACAACAACCCTACACAGACATAACCCTACACAACAACCCTACACACAGACATAACCCTACACAACAACCCTACACAGACATAACCCTACACAACAACCTACACACAGACATAACCCTACACAACAACCCTACACAGACATAACCCTACACAACAACCCTACACAGACATAACCCTACACAACAACCCTACACAGACATAACCCTACACAACAACCCTGTACAGACATAACCCTACACAACCCCTACACACAGACATAACCTACACAACAACCCCTACACAGACATAACCCTACACAACAACCTACACAGACATAACCCTACACAACAACCCTACAGACATAACCCTACACAACAACCCTACACAGACATAACCCTACACAACAACCCTACACAGACATAACCCTACACACAACAACCTGTACAGACATAACCCTACACAACAACCCCTACACAGACATAACCCTACACAACAACCCCTACACAGACATAACCCTACACAACAACCCTACACAGACATAACCCCTACACAACAACCCTGTACAGACATAACCCTACACAACAACCCTACACAGACATAACCCTACACAACAACCCTACACACAGACATAACCCTACACAACAACCCTACACAGACATAACCTACACAACAACCCTACACAGACATAACCCTACACAACAACCCTACACAGACATAACCCTACACAACAACCCTGTACAGACATAACCCTACACAACAACCCTACACAGACATAACCCTACACAACAACCCTACACAGACATAACCCTACACAGACATAACCCTACACAAACCCTGTACAGACATAACCCTACACAACAACCCTACACAGACATAACCCCTACACAACAACCCTGTACAGACATAACCCTACACAACAACCCTGTACAGACATAACCTACACAACAACCCCTACACAGACATAACCCTACACAACAACCCTACACAGACATAACCCTACACACAACAACCCTACACAGACATAACCCCTACACAACAACCCTGCACAGACATAACCCTACACAACAACCTGTACAGACATAACCCTACACAACACTCTTCACAGACATAACCCTACACAACAACCCTACACAGACATAACCCTACACAACAACCCCTACACAGACATAACCCTACACAACAACCCTACACAGACATAACCCTACACAACAACCCTGTACAGACATAACCCTACACAACAACCCTACACAGACATAACCCTACACAACAACCCTACACAGACATAACCCTACACAACAACCCTGTACAGACATAACCCTACACAACAACCCTGTACAGACATAACCCTACACAACAACCCTGTACAGACATAACCCTACACAACAACCCTACACAGACATCAGTTAACGTTGTCCCTCGCCCGCAGACTCGAGGCCGTCTGGACCGTATTGAGAATGACTCAGAGAACGAGACCTCGCTGGTGGGGCTACACGAGATGGCTCAGCGGGCGGGCTCTCTGGTGAGTCGTCTCTCTCAGGACCTGGCTACTGCCAAGGCGGTGCTGGCAGACTCCTTCCTCACACTGGGCAAGCTCAACCGCTCTCAGGATGACCCTGACGCCATCGACATCAGGTCCGCCGCTAGTGGGTACGTTCATCACGAGTTAGTTTCTCTTATACACACGTGGTAGTTGTTGGGAGTCAGTCGAGGATAATCATATTCTCTGTCAACTTTCAATGGAAGGTGAGTTACATGAGGTACAGTTCCCTTCACTGGTGTGTTTATAGTGACTCGTCAGACTTTGTGCAGTGTGGCAGCCTTGTGTTTGCTTATCATAAGACCATAAGAATGGGGAAACTGCAGCGGGCCTATTGCACCTATGTTTGAATCTATCCAGCGTATACGAGTTAATGATGAAATTTGGTAACTTGTTCCTACTCTATTTCCAAACCAATGTTTACCTATTTCGCGCCTAAATCTAAATTCGGCAAATTTAAAACCATTGTTACGAGTTCGCTCCTGGATGGGTAGTTTAGGTACCTTTGTAATGTCCCTTTGTTTAGCCCTTCTATACACCTCTATTGGTTGCCCCTCGCTCTACGTCTCTCGAGTGCAAATTAAGATGCTTTAACCTGTCTCTGCTCAAGGTTCCTAATGCGGGATTACTCTTGTCATTCTCCTCTGAATTCTTTCCAGGATTCTATTTCCATTCTGTAATACAGTGACCAGAACTGAACTGCGTAATCCAAGTGAGGTCTCACAAGCGCAAGATATAGTTTTAGGATGACCTCGCTAGTCTTGTAACTAACACTCCTTTGTAGGAACCCAAGTACTTTATTAGCCTTGTTTCGAGCAAATACACATTGTTTACTTGGCTTAAGATTCCTACTTATCATTAATCCTACATCTTTCTCACAGTCGGATTTCTCTATAACATCGTTGTTCATCTGGTATCTGGTTTCCCTGTTTACATCTCCTAGATTAAGTACTTTACATTTGTCCACATTGAATTTCATCTGCCATTTTTCAGACCATTCGAAAAATTGGTTTAGATCATCCTGTAGTTTTGCGAAGTCGTCGTCAGATTTAATTACACGCCCTATTTTAGTGTCATCAGTAAACATACTTATGTTGCTGTCTACGCCGATATCTATGTCGTCTATGCATATAATAAATAGTAATGGTCCAAGTACTGAGCCTTCGGGTACTCCACTCGTGACGTTACTCCAATCGGATTTAGTGCCGTTAATGCTCACTCGACAGAAGGAAACTCGCAATAGTAAACATGAGGAATCAAAGTAAAACAATATTCAAACAAATTTCTCAATGTAATGATTTGTGGAATGTTTATATGACGAGCCCCTGTAAACGCACTAGTGAAGGGGACTGCATATGGAGGGGCTGGTTGTCAAGGGGATGAGAACCAGAGATCACAGTCAAACTTGTCATCTATGCACCGACACTCATCACCTGGGGGGGGGGTCTAAAATTTTGGTAGTGTTGGTAGTATTGGTGTTAATAGTGGTAGTAAGGGTGGTGGTAGTGGTGATAACAGTGATAATAAGGTGTGTTGGTAGTGGTGGTAGTCGTAGTGATAATCGTTATAATATGGGTTGGTGGTAGTAGTGTTATTAGTGGTTGTACTGGTAGTAAGGGTTGTTGGTAGTGGTGGTAGTATAATGTTGGTAATAGTAGTAGTAGTAGTAGTAATATTGGGGGAGGCTGGAGGCTATTAAAAAAATAGCAGTAGTAGTAACGTAAGAAAGTAAGGTTAAAGGTCATTGTTTATCTCAAGTGAAGGAGTTAATGTTTACTTCATCACTGTGGCAGCTGTCTCAACACACACACACACACACACACACACACACACACACACACACACACACACACACGTAAACTCAACATACAAATAAATATATACTGTATTTTTTATTAATTAACTTAGTACCGTATTTATAAATGTTCATGACTGGATAGTAAAGCTTTAACTTGGTCTTGCACTTAACACACCTCAACAGCCATGTATCTTTACCTCTGTCTACTCATACATCTGGACACTAAATCATTAACTATTCTTTTTCTTTTTCAGGAATTATGACTCAGTTAAATGTTTATAAGGTAAAATATTCACTAATAATCTCCAGGTCTTTATATAAAGCTAATATAGTGTACATGGTGAGCAGGACTTCCTCCACACCTGCTGGGCCGACACAACAGTATACACGATATTGTACAAGGTTGCAGATAGTGACTATGATGTTTTTTACCACAAATTTTTATAAGAATTCTCCAACTGTTCACTATAGCGTGACTTAGGACCTACTAAGGATGTATTCACTACAAGTTAGATATTATTACAAAGTTAAGAAAGTACAGTACAGTATATCTTAATATTATTAGTAATACACTGGTAGAGCAGAAACACCACAGCTTGGTCAGTGGAAAGTCCCCACAACACGTCCAGTCCATGGCGGTTCTGAACACTTCCAGACCAAAAATATCTTAACTTTGTTTTATTGGTAAAAAGTTTTTAAAACACTCCAGATAAAAGTAGTACTAACATACTAGTAACCCCATATAACTTGTACTGTTGTTAACATAAATATTTATTATTAACTCAGTGTTGATGGACCAGGGAAGGTCAGGTGTTGATGGACCAGGGAAGGTCAGGTGTTGATGGACCAGGGAAGGTCAGGTGTTGATGGACCAGGAAGGGGGGATGGGTGACCAGGGAGGTCAGTGTTGATGGACCAGGGAGGTCAGGTGTTGATGGACCAGGGAAGGTCAGGTGTTGATGGACCAGGAGGTCAGGTGTTGATGGACCAGGAAGGTGGAGGTGTGATGGACCAGGAAGGTCAGGTTGATGGAGAAGGTACAGTAAACCTTGGATAAGAAAACGAGAATATATGAGTCAGTTGGGTCACGTAAGAGGTGAGTGTATGACCTATTGAGGAAAGGTTATAAGTTGTTGATGGACGTGAGAGAGAGCAGTGAGACACATACAGGTGAGGTGTGAGGATGAGGGGTGTGAGGGATGAGGGTGTGAGGATGAGATGTGAGGATGAGGGGAGTGTGAGGATAAGAGTGTGAGGGATGAGGAGTGTGGGGATGAGGGGGTGAGGGATGAGGGGTGTGAGGATGAGGTGTGAGGATGAGGGGTGTGAGGATGAGGTGTGAGGATGAGGGTGTGAGGATGAGAGTGTGAGGATGAGGTGGGGATGAGGTGTGAGGGATGAGGGTGTGAGGAATGAGGTGTGAGGGATGAGGGTGTGAGGATGAGGGGTGTGTGGGGATGAGGGGTGAGGGGGATGAGAGGTTGAGGGATGAGGTGTGAGGATGAGGGGTGTGAGGATGAGAGTGTGAGGATGAGGGTGTGAGGATGAGGTGTGAGGATGAGGTGTGAGGATGAGGTGTGAGGATGAGGTGTGAGGATGAGAGTGTGGGATGAGGTGTGAGGATGAGTGTGGATGAGGGTGAGTGGGATGAGGGTGTGGGGATGAGGTGTGGGGATGAGGTGTGAGGATGAGGGATGAGGGTGGGGATGAGGGGTGTGAGGGATGAGGGTGTGAGGGATGAGGTGTGGGGATGAGGGGATGGGGGTGTGAGGGATGGGGGTGTGAGGATGAGGGTGTGAGGATGAGGGTGTGAGATGAGAGGTGTGAGGATGAGAGGTGTGAGGATGAGGGGGTGTGAGGATGAGGGGTGTGAGGGATGAGGGGGTGTGAGGGATGAGGTGTGAGGGGTTGAGGGAGTGTGGGGATGAGGGGTGTGAGGATGAGGTGTGAGGGATGAGGGGTGTGAGGGATGGGGAAGGTGTGGGGATGGGGGTGTAGGGGATGGGGGTGTGGGGATGGGGAGTGTGAGGGTGAGTGTGAGGGATGAGGGTGTGGGGATGAGGAGTGTGAGGATGAGGGTGTGAGGATGAGTGTGAGGATGAGGAGTGTGAGGATGAGGGTGTGAGGATGAGGAGTGTGAGGATGAGGGGTGTGAGGGATGAGGGTGTGAGGATGAGATGTGAGGATGGGGGTGTGAGGATGGGGAGTGTGAGGGATGAGAGTGTGAGGGATGAGGGTGTGGGGATGGGGAGTGTGAGGTGGGGTGTGAGGGATGAGGAGTGTGAGGGATGAGGGTGTGAGGGATGAGGGGAGTGTGAGGGATGAGGGTGTGGGGTGAGGAGTGTGGGAGGATGAGGGGTGTGAGGGATGGGGGTGAGGGGATGAGGTGTGAGGATGGGGGTGTGAGGGATGAGGGGTGTGAGGATGAGGTGTGGGGATGGGGGTGTGAGGGATGAGGTGTGAGGGATGAGGTGTGAGGATGAGGGTGTGAGGATGAGGAGTGTGAGGATGAGGGTGTGAGGGATGAGGGGTGTGAGGATGGGGTGAGGGTGTGAGGGATGAGTGTGGGGGATGAGGTGTGAGGGATGAGGAGTGTGAGGGATGAGGTGTGAGGGATGGGGTGTGAGGGATGAGGAGTGTGAGGGATGAGGGGGTGTGAGGGGTGAGGGTGTGAGGGATGAGGAGTGTGAGGGATGAGGTGTGAGGATGAGGTGTGAGGTGAGGGTGTGAGGATGAGTGTGAGGATGAGGTGTGAGGGATGAGAGTGTGAGGGATGAGGAGTGTGAGGGATGAGGGGTGTGAGGATGAAGGTGTGGATGAGGGTGTGAGGGATGAGGAGTGTGAGGGATGAGGGGTGTGAGGGATGAGGGGTGAGGGATGAGGGGGGAGGGATGGAGGGGGTGGAGGGATGAGGGGTGAGGGATGAGAGGGAGGATGAGGGAGGGGAGGGATGAGAGGTGAGGGGATGAGGGGTGGGAGGGATGAGGGGTGTGGGGAGGGATGAGGGTGGAGGGGATGAGGGGGGTGAGGGATGAGGAGGTGAGGGATAGGGGTGGGGAGGATGAGGGGTGTGAGGGATGAGGGGTGGGAGGGATGAGGGGAGGATGAGGGGTGGGGAGGGATGAGGGGGTGTGAGGGATGAGGAGGAGGGAGAGGAGGAGGGTGAGGGAGAGGGGATGAGGAGGTGAGGGATGAGGGGTGTGGAGGGTGAGGGGGAGGGAGGTGTGAGGAGGGAGGTGAGGGGATGAGGGTGGAGGATGAGGGGTGGGAGGGATGGAGGGGTGAGGGATGAGGAGGTGAGGGATGAGGGTGTGAGGGATGAGGGTGGGGAGGGATGAGGGAGGGGTGAGGGGAGGATGAGGAGTGTGAGGGATGAGGTGAGGGATGAGGGGTGTGAGGGGAGGGGTGGGAGGGATGAGGGGGTGGAGGATGAGGGGTGGAGGGATGAGGGGGTGGAGGGATGAGGGGAGGTAGGGATGAGGGGTGGGGAGGGATGAGGGGTGGAGGATGAGGGGTGAGGGATGAGGAGTGAGGGGATGAGGGTGTGAGGATGAGGGGTGTGGAGGGATGAGGGTGTGAGGATGAGGGGTGGAGGATGAGGAGTGAGGGGGTGAGGGGTGGAGGATGAGGAGTGGAGGGATGAGGGTGTGGAGGGATGAGGGGTGAGGGAGGAGGGGGAGGGAGGGATGAGGTGGAGATGAGGTGGAGATGAGGAGGAGGGATGAGGGGTGAGGATGGAGGTGTGAGGGATGAGGGTGGGTGGAGTGTGGAGGGAAGGGATGAGGGAGGAGGTGGAGGGATGAGAGTGTGGAGGGATGAGGGGTGTGAGGGATGAGGGGTGTGAGGGGTGAGGGGGTGAGGATGAGGAGGGAGGATGAGGGGTGAGGGATGAGGGTGGAGGGATGAGGGGTGTGAGGGGTGTGAGGGATGAGGGTGGAGGGATGAGGGTGTGGGAGGGTGAGGGAGGTGGAGGGAGAGGGGGGAGGATGAGGAGTGAGGGATGAGGGTGAGATGAGGGGGGCCTGAACGTGAGAGTAGTAGTTTGAGGTTGTTTATGGTGTAATGATCAGTCAAGCAGATATAAATAAACCTAGTTAGCCTCTGAAGATCCATAGTTGTTATATTTCTTTGACTTTACGGAGACTTGACTGAGAACATCAAGTTCAAAGCAAGAATTTTTTGGGGTTAGTGTTTTGAGCAGAGGTGTGTGTGTGTGTGTGTGTGTGTGTGTGTGTGTGTGTGTGTGTGTGCGTGTTCGGTGCGGTGGTGAACAGAGAGGTTATTTATATGGAGTAAGAAGAGGACTGAGTGTGGTGTGTTGTGACTGACGTGCTTCAGGACTCCGCCATGGTTGAAAGGCTTAACGGCAGCTTCTTTATCGTATTAATTTCTTCACCACCAATGATAAATGAGAATTGGCATATAAAAACATGTAGTATGGAGACACGCCCTTGAGAGTTAGACACATGGGAAGTGTAGCGGGGTATACTGAGGGTGTATTGACCACAGAGGGTCGTCGGAGGCGTCGCCCGCGAAGGTGAAGGCGAATGTTGAGGAGGCGACCAAGTGCCGAGCACTGAGGGACGGCATGTGGTGCCCCTCCTGTACCACCACCACCCTCTTGTACCACCACTACCCCGCCTGTACCACCACCACTCACCCTCCCACCACCACTACCCTCCTGTACCACCACACAACCCTTCATGTACCACCCACTCACTCCCACCACCACACCTCACCTCCTGTACCACCACAACCCCTTCATGTACCACCACACTCCCTCCTGGCCCACCACTCACCTCCTGTACCACCACTCACCCTGAACCACCACTACCCTCCTGTACCACCACTTGACCACCACTCCCTCCTGTACCACACCACCCCTCTTGTACCACCACTACCCCTCCTGTACCACCACTCACCCCTCCTGTACCACACCACCCTCCTGTACCACCACCACCTCCTGTACCACCACCACCCCTCCTGTACCACCACTACCCTCCCACCACCACTACTCCCCTCCTGTACCACCACTCCTCCTGTACCACCACCACCTCCCACCACCACCACACCCCCCACCACCACCACCCTCCTGTACCACCACTACCCTCCTGTACCACCACCCCTCCCGCCACCACCACCTCCCGCCACCACCACCCCTCCTGTACCACCACCACCCTCCTGTACCACCACACACCTCCTGTACCACCACCACCCTCCTGTACCCACACCCACACCCTCCTGTACCACCACTCACCCTCCTGTACCACCACCCCCTCCTGTACCACCACTCACCCTCCTGTACCACCACCACCCTCCCATGTCCCACACTACCTCCTGTACCACACCACCACCCTCCCACCACCACCACCTCCTGTACCACCACCACACCTCCTGTACCACCACCACCCTCCTGTACCACCACCACCTCCTGTACCACCACCACCCTCCCACCACACCACCCCTCCTGTACCACCACTACCCTCCTGTACCACCACCACCCTCCCACCACCACCACCCTCCTGTACCACCACTCCACCCCTCCTGTACCACCACCACCCCCTCTGCACCACTCCTGTACCACCACCTCACCCTCCCACCACCACCACACCTCCTGTACCACCACTACCCTCCTGTACCACCACTCACCTCCCACCACACCCTCCTGTACCACCACCACCTCCTGTACCACCACCTCCTGTACCACCACCACCTCCTGTACCACCACCACCCCTCCTGTACACCACCACCACCTCCTGTACCACCACTACCCTCCTGTACCACCACCACCTCCTGTACCACCACCACCCTCCCGACCACCACTACCCTCCTGTACCACACCACCACCCTCCTGTACCACCACTCACCCTCCTGTACCACCACCCTCCCACCACCACCACCTCCTGTACCACCACTACCCTCCTGTACCACCACACCACCCTCCTGTACCACCACTCACCCTCCCAGCACACCACCCCTCCTGTACCACCACCACCCTCCCACCACCTCCTGTACCACCACCACCCTCCTGTACCACCACACCCCCTCCCACCACCACACCACACCTCCTGTACCACCACCACCTCCTGCTCACCACCTCCTGTACCACCCACCACCTCCTGTACCACCACCCTCACCCTCCTGTACCACCACTACCCCTCCTGTACCACCACCTACCCTCCCACCACCACTACACCTCCTGTACCCACCTCACCACCCTCCTGTACCACCACTACCCTCCCCAGCACCACCACCCCCACCACCACCCTCCTGTACCACCACTACTCCTCCTGTACCACCACCACCTCCTGCACACCACCACTCCCTCCTGTACCCACCACTACCCTCCTGTACCACCACCACTCCCAACTACTCCCTCCTGTACCACCACTCACTCCCTCCCACCACCACTCCTCCCACCACACTCCTCCTGTCCACCACTCACCCTCCTGTACCACCACTACCCCTCCTGTACCACCACTACCCTCCTGTACTACCATACCCCTCCTGTACCACCACTCACCTCCTGTACCACCACTACCCCTCCTGTACCACCCACTACCCCTCCTGTACCACCACACTCACCACTTCCTGTACCACCACTCACCCTCCCACCACTACCACCTCCTGTACCACCACTACTCCTGACCACCACTACCTCCTGTACCACCACTTCACCCTCCTGTACCACCACCACCCTCCTGTACCACCACTACCACTTCCTGTACCACCACTACTCTCCTGTACCACCACCACCCCTCCTGTACCACCACTACCTCCTGTACCACCACTACCACCTCCTGAACCACCACTACCTCCTGTACCACCACTACCCCTCCTGTACCACCATCACCTCCTGTACCCACCACCTCCTGTACCCCACCACACTCCCTCCCAGCCCACCACTACCCTCCTGTCCACCACTACACCTCCTGTACCACCACTACCCCTCCCAGACCACCACCACCCTCCTGTACCACCACAACCCCTTCCTGAACCACCACCACCTCCTGTACCACCACTACCCTCCTGTACCACCACTACCTCCTGTACCACCACTACCCCTCCTGTACCACCACTACCCTCCTGTACCACCACTCACCTCCTGTACCACCACCACCCCTCCCACCACCACTACCTCCTGTACCACCACTACCCTCGACCACCCACTCTGACACCACACCACTCCCCTGTACCACCACTACCCTCCTGTACCACCACTACCCTCCTGTACCACCACCACCCCTCCTGTACCACACACCTCCCAACCACCACCACCTCCTGTACCACCACTACCACTCTAACCACCACCACCTCCCACCACAACCACCTCCTGTACCACCACTACCACTTCCTGAACCACCACTACCCTCCTGCACCACCACAACCCCTCCTGTACCACCACCACTCCTGTACCACCACCACCCCTCCTGTACCACCACCCTCCTGCACCACCACCACCCTCCCCACCACCACCACCCCTCCTGTACCACCACCCTCCTGCACCACACCCACCACCACCTCCTGTACCACCACCACCCTCCTGCACCACCACCACCTCCTGTACCACCACCACCACCCTCCCAGACCACCACCACCTCCTGTACCACCACCACCTCCCACCACCACCACCTCCCTGACCCACCCTCCTGCACCACCACAACCCCTTCCACCACACTACCTCCTGCACCACCACCCTCCCTGTACCACCACACTCACCCTCCTGTACCACACCACCCTCCCCAGCCACCACCCCTCCCACCACCACTACCCTCCTGAACCACCACTCACCTCCCCCACCTCCTGTACCACACCACCTCCCCTGCCCCACACCACCTCCTGTACCACCACAACCCCTCCTGTACCACCACCACCTCCTGCACCACCACACCACCTCCCACCACCACCACCTCCTGCACCACCACCACCTGCAACCACCACCTCCTGTACCACCACCACCTCCCCACCACCACCACCACCACCACCCCCTCCCCTGCCACCACACCACCCCCACACTCACCTCCTGTACCACCACCACCCTCCTGTACCACCACCACCTCCTGTACCACCATCACCTCCTGTACCACCACCACCCTCCTGCACCACCACTACCCTCCTGTCACCACCACAACCCCTTCCTGTACCACCACCACCTCCTGTAACCACCACTACCCTCCTGTACCACCACCACCCCTCCTGTACCAACCACCTCCTGTACCACCACTACCTCCTGTACCACCACACTACCACCTCCTGTACCACCACTACCCCCCTCCTGTACCACCACTCACCCCCTCTGTACCACCACTACCTCCCACACCACCACCACCCTCCTGTACCACCACCACCACCTCCTGTACCACCACTACCTCCTGTACCACCACCACCTCCTGTACCACCACTACCCTCCTGTAACCACCACCACCTCCTGTACCACCACCACCTCCACCACCACACTGCTCCTGTACCACCACCACCCTCCTGTACCACCACTCACCTCCTGTACCCACCACTACCTCCTGTACCACCACCACCCCTCCTGTACACCACCACCTCCTGCACCACCACCACCTCCCACCACCCCTCCTGTACCACCACACCACCCTCCTGTACCACCACCACCCCAGCCCACCACTCACCTCCTGCACCACCACACCACCCCTCCTGTACCACCACTACCCTCCTGTACCACCACTACCCTCCCAGGCACCACCACCACCCCTCCTGTACCACCACTACCTCCTGTACCACCACTCACCACTTCCTGTACCACCACCACCTCCTGTACCACCACAACCTTCCCTGAACCACCACTACCCTCCCAACACCACCACTCACCCTCCTGTACCACCACTACCTCCTGACCAACTACTACCCTCCTGTACCACCACTACCCTCCTGTACCACCACCTCACCCCTCCTGTACCACCACTACCCTCCTGCACCACCACCACCCTTCCTGTACCACCACTACCCCTCCCACCACCCCCTCCTGTACCACCACTCACCACCTCCTGTACCACCACTACCCTCCTGTACCACCACCACCCTCCTGTACCACCACTCACCCTCCTGTACCACCACCACCACTTCCTGTACCACCACCACCCTCCTGTACCACCACACCTCCTGTACCACCACCACACCTCCTGTACCACCACTACCTCTTGTACCACCACTCCCTCCACCACCACTACCTCCTGTACCATTACCACCCTCCTGAACCCACCCTCCTGTACCACCACCATCTCTGTACCACCACTACCCCTCCTGTACCACCACTACCCCTTGTACCACCACTACCCTCCTGTACCCACCACACCCTCCCCACCACCACTCCCTTCCCTGAACCACCACTACCCTCCTGTACCACCACTACCCTCCTGTACCACCACTACCCTCTGAACCACCACTACCCCCTCCTGTACCACCACTACACCCCTCCCAACTCACTACCCTCCTGTACCACCACTACCCCTCCTGCACCACCACCCCTCCTGTACCACCACTACCCTCCTGTACCAATACACCTCCTGTACCACCACTACCCTTCCTGTACCACCACTACCTCCCCAGCCCACCACCACCCTCCTGCACCACCACCACCCCTCCTGTACCACCACTACCTCCTGTACCACCACCACTCCCACACCACCACCCTACCCCTTCCCCCCACCACACTCACCCTCCTGTACCACCACCACCTCCTGTACCACCACCACACCTCCTGTACCACCACCACCTCCCCTGCACCACCACACCACCCTCCTGTACCACCACCACCTCCTGTACCACCACCACCTCCTGTACCACCACCACCTCCCACCACCACCACCCTCCTGTACCACACAACCACCTCCTGTACCACCACTACCTCCTGTACCACCACTGCACCTCCTGTACCACCACTACCCCTCCTGTACCACCACCACCCCTCCTGTACCACCACTACCCTCCTACCACCACTCACCCCTCCTGTACCACCACACCCTCCTGCACCACCTACCCCTCCTGTCCACCACCACTACCCTCCTGTACCACCTCCCTGCCACCACTGCCCCTCCTGTGCCACCCCTCCTGTACCACCACTACCCTCACCAGCCACCACTACCCCTCCTGTACCACCACTACCCCTCCACCACCACATACCCCTCCTGTACCACCACCTTACCCCTCCTCTGCCACACCTCCTACTACCCCTCCTGCTACCACCTCCTGTACCACTACCCCTCCTGTGCCACACCATCCCTCCTGTGCCACCCTCCCACACCTCTGTACCACCACTACCTCCCTCTGTACCACTACCCCTCCTGTACCACCACTTCTAACCCCTCTGTACCACCCAGCCCCTCCTGTACCACCACACCTCCTGTTCCACCACTACCCTTCTGTACTACCCCTCCTGTACCACACCCTCCTGTACCACTACCCCTCCTGTTGCCACTACCCTCCTGCCCCTGCTACCTCCTGTTGCCACCACTACCCTCCTGACCACCTACCCCTCCTGTGCCACCACTACCTCACCTGTTGCCACCACTCCCTCTGTTCCACCACTACCCCTCCTGTACCACCACCACCCCTCCTGTGCCACCACTACCCTTCCACCACCACTACCCCTCCTGTGCCACCACTACCCCTCCTGTACCCACCACTACCCTCCTGTACCTCCTGCCACCCCTCCTGTACCCCTCCTCTACCACCACTACCTCCCTGCCCTCCTGTGCCACTACCCCTCCTGTACCACCCACCCCTCTGCCCACCACCATCCCTCCTTCCCTTACCCACTACCCCTCCTGTACCACCACTACCCCACACTACCCCACTGCCCTCTTGCCACCCTCCGCCACTCCTCCTGTTGCCACCACTACCAGTCCTGCCACCACTACCCTCCTGTGCCACCACTACCCCTCCTCAGCACCCACCACTACCCCTCCTGTGCCACCACCCTCCTGTTGCCACCACTACCCCTCCAGCCACCACCTCACCACCTACCCCTCCTGTACCACCACACCTCCTGTACCCACCCGTCCTGTACCACCACTACCTCCTACCCACACCTCCTGTACCCACCACTACCCCTCCTGTACTACTACCCCTCCTGCTACACTCCCTCCTGTCCACCCACCACCTCCTGTGCCACCACTACCCCTCCTGCTACTACCTCCTGTACCCACCTCCCCTCCTTACTACCCCTCCTGTACCACACTACCCTCCTGTACCACCACTACCTCCTGTACCACACTACCCTCCTGTACCACCTACCCCTCCTTACCACTACCCCTCCTGTCACCACCCCCTCCTGCCCTACCACCTAACTCAGCTTAGGGACCTCACCTCTCCCAGGTCTCCTCACACCTACCCCTTGTTAGCTCAGTTTAACAAATGCCGTCAGGCTTGGCTGTGTTTGTCGACACACTTCAAATAGCTATGGACAGATTTCTCAATATTGACGTCGAATCATAGTTAAGGTTGCTATTGGACGAGTTTCTCAATAGTGACGTCGAACATAGTTAAGATGGCTATTAGACAGATTTCTTCACGGTGACGTCCGACACAGTTAAGATGGCTATTGTCTGTCAAGTTTAACATTTAAGACAACATTGGTTGGCTGGCTGGTGAGTGTTAGTATGAGCAACATCCAATGGTTAGGTAAACGTGAGCTGATCAAAACCTGAGACCTATGAAGTGATTAACACGTGTGAGGTGATTAGCAGGGTATGAGAGTGAGTGGGGTGGCACCTCACCCCCTCCCCCGCCACACTTGTCTTTCCACAATATGTTCTCCATTTATCTTCTGCTCATCCTCCTAAATTACTCTCGAACTAACTATTAGAATTTTTGCGTAGTTGTAGAATCCTGCTGCTGTCACTAGTCCTCTCTGTGTTACCTGGAGGACGAGCACTGCCCACGGGTGCCGCTAGTCACTTGTCCGCCCTCTATCCTCACGCGTACTACTGCTGCTGCTGCTACTGATAGTCTGAGATAGTCCTGTCTGCATCCCTCACGCGAACACGTAGTCTTGTGTGCATCATTATAAACTGCTGGTGACGCTCCCTCGGACAGCCCAGCACACCGACGCCTCTATCATCTCTCTCACACACACACACACACACACACACACACACACACACACACACTTCAACATACTAAATTTTTTATAGTCATATTGTATTAAACGAATCTAGTTGACAGTGTTTAAAAAGACCTTAGTTGTCGACACACCTCAACACATGACCACAACAACGACACCGACACAGGTATTTTTAACAAATAATTTTACAACCTGTTCTACCTTATGGTCGAGGCGTGTACAGAAAATGGGAGATATAGTTTTCTCCGTTCCATCTGTTGTCCAGTAGTACTTTGAGACAAGAGTATCGAGTCTCTTATGAACCAATTTACAACAATGTTCACAAGGGTTCAGATTCTCAGAGGTTCAGGCGATAAATATTTCTCATAACAGATGTAAGAATGTCGCTAATGATTGACTTAACTAAAACAACATCCAAAATATAAGGTGTCCACGTTAAATAAACCACTGAAGCCTTGTTGAATAATGCCAGCTGAAGAAATTCACAGTTATTATGCTTGAAGTTTAATTTGGTGTCTGGCATATCACTAAGGTCCATATCAAGTACGGTACATATCACTGAGTGCAAACATATCACTAGGGTACGGTACATATCACTAGGGTACGGTATATATTCACTAGGTACGTATTATATCACTAGGTACGGAACATATCACTAGGGTACAGTTACATATCACTAGGATTACAGTGTTGTCATATCACTAAATTGCAGAACATATATCACCCAAAATTTGGAAACATATCACTAGGGTACAGAACATATCACCTAGGTACAGTACATATCACTAAGGTAGTACATATCACTAGGGTTGGTACACATATCACTGGTGCGGTACAGTATCCACTAGGGTACGGTGCATATCACTAGTACTTACATGCTTAAGGTGGAACATATCACTAGTGCAGGCATCACTAGTACGGTACATATCACTAAAGTACCATTTTATATCTAGGTGCAGTACACATATCACTAAGGTGCAGTACATATCACTAGGTGCAGGTTATATATCACTGGTACAGTGCATATCACTAGGGTACAGTACATATCACTAAGTACAGTACATACATCACTAAAGTACATTTTACTTATATCACTAAAAGTACAATACATATCACTAGGGTCACGGTACATATCACTAGGGTACAGTACATATCACTAGTACGGTACATATCACTAAGTACTTTAATCATGCAATTATGCTGGTACATATCATCCTGGTACAGTTTCATATCACTAAGTTGCAGTACATATCACCTGGTATAATGTGTATATCACTGGTGCAGTAGCATATCATAGGGTACAATTATATCACTAGGGTGCAGGACATTATCACTAGGGTCGGTACATATCACTGTACGGTACATATCACTAAGTACAGTACACTGCTCACTAGAAGTGGGCAATATCACTAGGACGGTACATATCACTAAGGTACGGTACTATCACCATTGTTTATATCCCAAAGGTTGTAGTTACATATCACTAGTACGGGAACATATTCACAAATGCATTATATCACTAGGGTACGGTACATATCACTTAAAGTTGTCATATCACCAAAGTCAGTGCATATCCCCTGTTACAGTACATATCACTAGGGTACGGTACATATCACTGGGGTACGGTACATATCACTAGGGTACGGTGCATATCACTAGGGTACGGTACATATCACTAGGTACGGGCATATCACTAGGGTAGAACATATCACTGGTGCAGTACATATCACTAGGGTACGGCTTATATCACTAGGTACAGTACATATCACTAAGGTGCAGAAACATATCACAGTACAGAACATATCACTGGGTACGGCTGTAATTGGGTACATATCTCCTAGGGTACGGTACATATCACTAGGCTAATTTTTTATCACTAGGGACGGTACATATCACTAGGTACGGTACATATCACACTAGGGGTACGGTACATATCACTAGGTACGGTACATATCACTAGGGTGATTGCATATCACTAGGGTGCAGTGCATATCACTAGGGTACAGGCACTTATCACTAATTTTGCGTACCATATTGAAACATATCACTGAGGCAGTATATCACTGGGTACGGTACATATCTGAAGTACGGAACATATCACATGGTAGGCATATATCTAGGGCGGTACATATCACTAGAGTGCGGTACATATCACTGGTACAGTGCATATCACTATACGGAACATATCTCACTAAGTACAGTTACATATCACTAGGTACGGAACATATCACTAGGGTGCAGTTGCATATCACTAGGATACAGTTTACATATCACTAGGGGTACGGTACATATCACTAGGGTGCAGTACATATCACTATGTGCAGTACATATCACTAGAATTGAGTACATATCACTAAAGTTACAGTGCATATAACTTGTGTACATTACGGAAACTTTATATCACTGGTACAGTACATATCATTTGGGTACCATATCACTCTTTAAGTACAGTACTGTCACTGAGCCAGTACATATCACTAGGGTACGGTACATATCACTAGGGTACGGTGCATATCACTAGGGTACGGTACATATCACTAGGGTACGGTACATATCACTAGGGTACGGTACATATCACTAGGGTACGGTGCATATCACTAGGGTACGGAACATATCACTAGGGTACGGTACATATCACTAGGGTACGGTACGGTAGACCTTCAACAGGCCGTCCGTAGCACAGACTAAATCACAACGGTACTCAATTCACTCCACTCATCTCGAGGGGTTACGGAGTACATTTTGGACTTTTAACCCCAAAGAAAAATCGAGAGGGTAAGTTGAGGCGATCTCGGTGTCCAGTCTCCTCAAAATGCTTCATCCATGAGTACAAGTCTCTTCGGGTTAGTTGTTCCTTGCCAAACGTTGTACAGAATCGTCGTTACACCAGGGTAGGTGATTTCAGTACGGCCATCCATAACACACACTTCGCCTTTTATTGTGAGGTTATTATAATTCAAACTGAACCACCAAAACGCAGAAGAAAATAACAACTTTAATAGATGGTGGTGTGGTAACTGTGCAAGTTTCAACATCCTCACATATATGCGTAAAAATTTATGTCATCGATGGTTGCTTCATCTCAATGTAGACAGTGGTCACGAGGACACACTGTTGTTCCTATATCATAACCTCCATCCGTTCACACCGTCCTGTTTCATATATCATAAGTCTTTGACAACCTGGGGGTCGCTTGGGTGAGTAGACGGAACAGGTACTTGTGTTTGATCTCTCCCTGTTATGTGTTGAAGAACAGTTAATCTATTAAGCACATTTTTATATCTTGGGACACGAGTAACATTATTTGTACGATCCTTTGAAAGTCTTGCCCTGAGGTGTCATAGAGTGCTGTCAGTTAAAGCCTAAAACTCTTCTATATTTTGTGTCATGGTTGTGTCGTTAAGTAAAGTTCATAATTTTTAATTGGCAACACAAAATTATTTTCAGGAAGTAACAGTAACGCCTGAAGTAACAGTAACACGAAGTAACAGTAACACGAAGTAACAGTAAAACGATAATAACAGTAACACTTGAAGTAACAGTAACACTTAAAATAACAGTAACATGAAGTAACAATAACACTTGAAGTAACAGTAACACTTTAAGTAACAGTACCACTTGAAGTAACAGTAACACATGAAGCAACAGTAACACATGAAGTAACAGTAACACATGAAGTAACAGTAACACCGAGGTCTCTTCCATCCCAATTACTTCACTACAGTACTCTTGTCTCGTATTGTTCCCGCCATTTTTAAAGTAGTGTGAATATTTTATCAATATTTAAATTATTCCTCCTAAATTTAAATAAATATTTTTACAATAAGAATAGGTAGAAAAATCACTAATAGACCTTTTGAGTTGAAATCTAGAAGGTTCCCTGATATACTGTAGGTGTTGGCTGTACTCTCGTCCCAAAGGGGTTTTCAGGTTTGACTCTATACTGTATTTTGAAGTGGTGTCTAGCTGCCATTTCTACTTGTTACCGGCCTGTAAAAGTGTTCCTCTGGGCTGACAGCGGAGCGTTTTGACATCATCCTGTAGATCCACTCTAATCTTTGTTATTAAGGTAATTTACCCATAATATACGGGCATGAATCATTAATCTACCACAAACATTCCAATATCACGACTAACAACACACTTTGAGACGCAGTACAATGTTTGCCACCTTTCTTAGTCTGTCTCTAACCTTCCAGTCTTTGGTGTGTCCGAAGTATCACCCAGGATATTGAGTTTTGTACACCCCAAACTACTTTACTTCACCTATTGGCTGAAAACAATATCCTGGCTGGTGTCAAAACATTCTGTTGCCGACCCACACGGACACTTTTACAGGCTGGCAACAAGCAGACGTGGACAGTAGACATTTCAGACATGAATGAACCAAAACATTGTAGGGCGAGAGTGCAGGTAACCCAAGGCTTGTAAAGGACATTGTTTAATTATCTTATTCTCTAGCCAGTGTTAATAGCGTGGTGAAGGCTTATAGTGTTACCATGGTGAAGGCTTATAGTGTTACCATGGTAAAGGGTTATAGTGTTACCATGGTGAAGGCTTATAGTGTTACCATGGTGAAGGCTTATAGTGTTACCATGGTGAAGGCTTATAGTGTTACCATGGTGAAGGCTTACAGTGTTACCATGGTGAAGGCTTATAGTGTTACCATGGTGAAGGCTTATAGTGTTACCATGGTGAAGGCTTATAGTGTTACCATGGTGAAGGCTTATAGTGTTACCATGGTGAAGGCTTATAGTGTTACCATGGTGAAGGCTTATAGTGTTACCATGGTGAAGGCTTATAGTGTTACCATGGTGAAGGCTTATAGTGTTACCATGGTGAAGGCTTATAGTGTTACCATGGTGAAGGTTTATAGTGTTACCATGGTGAAGGGTTATGGTGTTACCATGGTGAGGGCTTATAGAGTTACCATGGTGAAATGTTATAGTGTTACCATGGTGAAGGCTTATAGTGTTACCATGGTGAAGGCTTATAGTGTTACCATGGTGAAGGGTTATGGTGGTAGGATGGTGGGGAGTATAGTGTTGACGGGATAGTGTGGGCAGCAGGTCGCCCAGTAGCCCGGCCCGAGGCTGTGTGGACCGTCGCAGTCAGAGCCTGGCGGGCCACTACAGCAGCAGACGTCTGGCCCACAACGGCAGGGCTAACAAGGTGGCCATGTTGCGGCCCGCCCTCAGCCTGGAGGCGCCCATCCCCACCATACAGCCTCTCCCTAGAGTCTTCCTTGACCTGAGCATCGAGGGCATACAGGTGAGTGTAACATACAATCCACACACACACACACACACACACACACTTAAATAAATCTTAGCTACACACAAAATACAACTTCATTTGGTCAAACTTTACCCGAATCGTTATCTTATCTCCCTTACTTATGTTATATATGTTGAATGTTGTGATTATTATGTTGATTATTGGTTCAGAACTGCAGAGCGTTGAAGGAAAAGTCGAGTTTTATCCCAGATTTAACACACAATAATCTATCCTTGCTTAACGTAACCTGATGAAAACCTCACCCAACCCAAGATGGATCAACCTAACCCAAACCTTTATAAAGACTAAACTACCCTAACTTAAAAGTTTGGTCAACATTACAGTACTATTTTGGTGGCAGGAAACTGTGTGCTGTACCTTCACAAACACTTAACATACGTTCAATATATTTTGAAGTAATTAAACCTTCATTTTCATGTACGTTATGACTCCCTTACCTCCGCAGCAAACAGCACGGGTGGTTATTGAGCTGAGGCCAGACATGGCACCCAAGCTATGTGAGAACTTCACTCTGCTGTGTACGGGGTCCAGGGGGTTCGGATACCGCGGCAGTCAGGTGTTCCGGTGTCTCCCTGGCTGGTGGCTCCAGGGAGGAGATTTCCAATCCAACGACGGAGAGGGCGGGCGTGCTGCCCTGGGTGATGACGAGCTCATCAGCGCTGAGACCACAGGTATTGTAGCACCCACAGGTAAACTAGCCCGACTACGACCCAAATTGTATAATCTATGTGTCCAGTTGAGTTGTTCCTCGGTCGTCAGTCAGGCAGGACACACACACCAGCTACCCCAGACTCAATCCACATGCATGCGGCAGAGGACGAGCACACTGTAACCTGAACCTCCTGTAACCTCCCCGCTCTCCACCAGTACTGTTATACACCCAGATCACAGTTGAGAGAGAGAGACCCTGTAGGTGACGGAGGAAGGAGAAGCTGGGGAGAAGAAGAGAGATATGGGGAGACGTTGGTGGGGGTAGTAAGAAAGGAAGATAACGATGTAGAAGTTTGAACAAGCCAGCTGCTTATACAAGTTAGTTGATCACCACAGCACTCAACACTTACAGAATACAAGCTTAAGTTATTCAGTCATGGCATTAGCTTATGGTCAGATAAACAATATACTAAGTCACCATGCTAGTAAGTCACCAAGATGGTAAGTCACCAAGATACTAAGTCACCATGCTAGTAAGTCACCAAGATAGTAAGTCACCAAGATAGTAAGTCACCAAGATAGTAAGTCACCAAGATAGTAAGTCACCAAGATAGTAAGTCACCAAGATAGTAAGTCACCAAGATAGTAAGTCACCATGCTAGTAAGTCACCATGCTAGTAAGTCACCAAGATAGTAAGTCACCAAGATAGTAAGTCACCAAGATAGTAAGTCACCATGCTAGTAAGTCACCAAGATAGTAAGTCACCAAGATAGTAAGTCACCAAGATAGTAAGTCACCAAGATAGTAAGTCACCAAGATAGTAAGTCACCAAGATAGTAAGTCACCATGCTAAGTTTAGTTTAGTTTAGTTTAGTTCAACGACTCACTAGATTTTAATTTACTGGAGACAGACAGAGAGACAGACAGAGAGACAGACAGAGAGACAGACAGAGAGACAGACAGACAGCACGGGGGAGGTAAGAGGACACAGCCTTAACAATAATGCTCAAGAATCTCTCAAATGGTGAAAATCAGAGCACCGCCCACATATGGCATAACCTCCCACATACAACATATAACTCCTCCCACATATAACATAACTCTTCCCACGATAACATAACTCTCCCACATATATAACCTCCCACACATGGCATAACTCCTCCCACATACAAATATAACTCCTCCCACATATAACATAACTCCTCCCACGTATAACATAACTCCTCCCACATATGGCATAACTCCTCCCATGGCATGCAACTCCTCCCATATAACATAACCTCCTCATATCATGACTAGACCAATCATACGTTGGTAGTTTACTGT